>NW_021319863.1:6621-15473 GCF_001605985.2 Dendrobium catenatum | reverse complement strand
TCAAATATAAACGAAATGAATATTATCACCATATAAATCTTATGTCCAACATGTAAAAATTAAAAGGAAATAACATTATAGGTAATGAAAGAAATTGTTAAGTACTTAGAGAAATACACTAATCATATATAAAAAACAACAAACAAACAATTTGTTTTATAGGGTGAATTGAATGCATCTCAAAGGGATATACTAATAACATTCAAAAGATATATTTTAAAATTAATACGATTTTCAAATCAAAATCATTTATCCTTAAAATTTCAAAGTTTCTATCGGTCATTCACATTTTGGCTTACAAAAACAAACTCCAAATATAAATTCTCATCTTCCTGCATTAACCCTTCCTTAGCAAGCATATCACAAGTATTTATCTATATTAAATAAGATAAAGTTAGAGCTTAACATTCTCGTTTTACCAACCACTTATGAAATTAATTAGCTTTACCCATTTTAGCTTAGCTTCCTAAGATGACCAAAATCCATCCCTATGTATGCAATTGATTCATCATAATTATAAACAATCTATTATTGACTGTAAATTACATAAAGATTAATTTCCTTAATATCTAGCAATTATAATCTAATCAAATGAAAATCATACCATCTCATGCTCTCCCCTAAAAAAGCTCACTTGACACATAGGGCGAGGGCACATTTTTTTGTTTGTTTGCATTTTCAGCATTTTTTTTGCCTTCTCTTACAATATATAATGATCATATTATTTTCACAATTTTAAGTTCTGATATAAATTCAATGAGCTTAATAGGTCATCTCACAGTCTGGTAATTCTTGGCTAAACTGTCCATAACGTTTTGAGTCAACACACGCGTTGCTTGATTGGGCGATTTTGCCCCTTTTTGTGTGTGGTTTGATTTGTAGGTTTTTTTTTTGGTTAAAATCCACAAAGGGGCCTACGTGTTAATTCCAAAAAAGAGGTTAAACAGTCCTTAGAAAGGACCTCTAGCTTGCTAAGGCTCAGAAGAGCTACAAAAAAAGTCAAAATAATTCCTAAAAGCTGGTGGTCCCTTTTTCTATGATTACAAAACCAATAAGCAAAAGCTCTAGGACTGCGGGCAAACAACACCCAAAAAAGGAAGATCATGATGTTCTCGTTCTGTTCAACCCTCCTGCAGAAAATGAAAGCACAAAACCAAATTTTAAGAAGAAGAAAATAAGAAGTAATCACCTTGCTAATCTTGAACCTCCAAAGATCAGTGACGAACCACCTGCATAAAAACCTCAAATACCCAATGTTAGCCGAATATGATAAATACAACAAATAAAACCTTCCAGATAACCAAAGTAGCATATCATATAGATTTGAAAATTCATAGCACAAGAAGCACTCCAGAGAACAACAGAAATGAGCATGGGCCAAACATTCATAAAATCTTTGATATTGCCAATCTAGAAACCAATATGTAAGGCACCAAAACACAACAGAAGGATGAGCTTATAGGAGTACACCCGCAAAGTGTAGAATTGAATAGCACTGAAATTAATAATATAATACAAGACCGGTTTCAGCCCCATAAGCAACAGGTTTTTAGTAATACACAAGCATTGGAAATTGCACTTAAAAAGTGACACGTTATCACCAACAATCAGCTCCAGATCACCCATAAAAAATAAGGAATTATAGTTCAAAATAACCTGGAACAACCAAATACAATTACCTAGCATCCCCCTCATATAGGCTTGGCAAATGATAAGCAACACGGGCCACTTAGGACTCCAACGAGTACCCCAAAAGAACATCACAAAAAATAAATTAGGCCAACCATCTCTACCAGTATCAGCTTTCCAGAATAAACTATGGGCATCAAAATTGTTCCAGCCATTGAAGTTGCAACACACGTTAATAAAAGCCTGACGCAAAAAAGTTAACATAAACCCATGTAGTATCCAACTTTAAATTAGCCTTGTAAGGGAGGAACCCAAATCACCCAAAGGCAGAAAATCATAAAAATGTGGAACTTGTAAATGTTCAAAAGCAGCATAACAATAAACAATCGAACAGAGCACAACCAAGATAAAAACAGAATAGGGAACCAAAAATCCAAAAGAAAATTGAAACAAAACATCAAAATAGAACAGTAAAAAAGATAAAGAAAATGAAACCCTTACATTCCCACAATCAACTAATTATTACGAAGATAGGGAAGACCCACACGATCTAGCCTAACAAACCCTAAATTATCTTTAGGTATAGTTCTTTCATCATAATCAACAATCTGGTTAAGAAAACAACCCAGCTTAGCTAACGAATCCGCAACAGCATTCCCCTCTCTAAATATAAGAGTTGTCTTAAACTGAATCTGGGTAAGGGCATTTTAATATTCCTGATAATGTAAAAACTATCTGGATTAGAGGGAGTGTTGCCCTTGACATTTTGAATAATAATCAGAGCATCAAGCTCAATCCATAAGTTAGAAATACCAGTAGAGATGGCTAATTGGACCACATAAAATAAATTATCTAGCTCAGCTAGATAAGTAGACTTAGCATTAGAAGGGCCCGCAAAAGCAATAATAACCCTCCCCTCAGAATCATGAATAATACAACCACAACCCGCAACATTAGTACTTTCAGAACCATCAGTATTAAGCTTAAACCAACCCATCTCAGGCTTCTTCCAATAGATAATTCTCTCACAGCACCTCTTAGAGAAAGGAGTTAAAGTAATCCCAAACTCACTAGCTAACATATGATAACCTTTAAAAGAATTAGAAGCAAACAAATTTGCAGCAAAAAGTTGGGTCATCTTAAACTTCACTTTAGAAATTACAATGCTGGCATCCATTTTGATATTCTCGTGCTTGGAATCATTCCTACTGCTCCATATAAACCAACAAATTAAAACAGTTATGATATTGCGAATATGACCTTTAGTAGAAGTGAATCAAATTTTACAAACGTCGGCCATAGAAGTAACTTGAGAATTAGTAGAAATTTTAAACAAGTTATCAAAATAAAGCCAAACTTTCATAGCAATAGGCCCTTGGTAAAAAACATGATTAATATTCTCAATATGACAACAACATTGGCATTTAGAAATAATGTAAAGCCCTTTCTTATAAGAATAGAATCCACCGGCACATAATTATTTAATATTCTCCACATAAGAAAGGAATAGGTAGGAGGCATGCTAATATTCCAATAAGCCGCAAATAAATGACTTCTGGGCAGTTGAATTTTAATGGAGTGCCAAAGAAGTTTAGTGTTAAACTTACCATCATTAGAGCAATTAAACAAAATGCAGTCATCACTCTCCATGTTAAAAGAAATTTTGCAAATAAGAGTGAGAATAAAGTTAGGTACAATATGCTCGAATAAGTCAATGTTCCACCCGTCATTAACAAAACTATCCTTCGCCTTGCAAGTCGAAATAGAACGAGTATTTAACAGATTATCAATGGAGTAATTACCCAACCATTTGTCTTGCCAAAAAAAATGTCACCAGCTCCCAACCCCCATTGTATAAAATTTATAGCTTCACATTTGATTTGACATAATCTTTTCCAATTGAAAGAGTCCCCTTGCTTAAAAAAATAGATAACTGGGTGCTTGCCAATACAATACTTTGAATGCATAAATTTTGCCCTTAAGCTCTTATTAGCTCTGAACAAGTACCATAGTTTATGACTAAAAGTCATAACCATGTCATTAAAGGTTTTGAAACCTAACTTGCCTTCATCCAACGTGCCCGCACATTTATACCAAGAACCCAAAATAATAGACTTTTCTTCTTCCTTAGTACCCCACAAAAATTTATTGAATAACACTTCCAGTCTCCTACAAACATTTGAAGTCGGGCATAAAGTATGAAGCAAAAAAATAGGTATAGAACTAAGCACATGCTTTATAAGAACAAGTCTTCCACCATAAGAAAGATAGTTGTAAGCCCAAGAATTAAGTTTGTTATGAATAGTATCAAAAATATCATCAAATAAATGAGTTCTCTTCTTACCCTTATAAAGAGGAGTGCCTAAAAAGTTTAAAGGCAAGGATCTTTTGCTCAAACCAAAATTTCTTTCAATCCTTTGAACCCGCACCATAGTAGAAGACTTAGCAGGAATAAAGCAGCTTTTTGACATATAAAAAGTTAAACCACTAGCTTGCTGAAAGACATCAAAAAACTTAAAAAGGGTATCCAACGATTTAATAGACCCATTAGTAAAAATAATGAAGTCATCCGCAAAACTCAAATGCGTTAAAGGCAAATCACCCCCATTTCTGAAATTTAAGTTAGGATTCATCCTAAAAAGATTCTTCATGCCACGAGAAAGAAATTCCACAGCTATTATAAAAAAAGCAGGAGATAAAGGATCTCCTTGCCTAAGACCATGAGAGGAACGAAAGAAACTATGAGAGTTACCGTTAATAATAATAGAAAAGTAACTATTACCAATGCAATTTTTAATTAAATTAGAAAATTGTAAGTTGAAGCCAAAAAGGTTAAGCATAAGATAAAGAAAGTCCCAATTAAGATTGTCATAAGATTTAGTGATATCCATTTTAAAAATAATGTTACGACCAACCACCTTCTTATTTAAGTCATTGAGTAATTCTTGAGCAAGCAAAACATTGTCAAAAATAGATATATCTTTCACAAAACTAGATTGTTCAGGGGAAATAAGATTAGGTAAAATTAAAGCCAGCCTACTTGTAATAATTTTAGCAATAATTTTATAAAACACAGAGTATAAACTAATAGGCCAAAAATCATTCCAATAATTAATATTCTGAGATTTGGGAATAAGAGCAATAGAAGTAACATTAAAATATTTAGGAATAAGAGAGCCTTTAAAACAATCCACCACCGCATTAATCAAGTCCTCCTTAATGATACCCCAACATTTATGAAAAAATTTATTCGTAAAGCCATCCGGGCCCGCAACAGAATCAATATTCATATACTTTAAATTATTCCAGATTTCCTCTTCAGAAGGAATATTAGTAAGCATATTCCAAATGATTAAAGTGTCATCGAGCATGAAGTTCCCTTTCTAATTTAAATTCTATTTTTACTATATTATTCTATTATAGTCATTACTTGCAATAATTTCTTTACTTGAATATTCTAATATAGCACAGACTTATGAATATTTTTAGTGATACCTTGGTCAAATCACAAGGAAATTGCAAATCAACCAAATTGTTTGATGTAGAGTAAAATAGGATATAGGCTTTCTAATGTTCATTAAAACATAGAATTATGATAAGCAATTCTTAGTTTGATAGACCACAAATTAAATATAATGTTCACCTTTTTTTTACAATCAAGAAAATACGATGAATCCATCCCAACAAGTTTCCCATTACATGCCTTAGAATTTTTTTATAACTATTAACTTCTTTGTAACTATTTGAACTTCTGAGGCACTTGATCTTGTGAGATTAAATGATTATACAAATCAAATCAAAGGCCTCTAAAGGAGAAACTTTCATTACATGAATTTTTTGATTTATATTTAATATTGTACACTTTCTTGGGAATTTACTCTTTTAGATATGGTGTATGACATTGAGAGAAATAATCTGCTTGCATCAGTGTGATGCCCATATATTTTTCTAAAGTTACTTTATTTTTTTATTCACTTTAGTTTGCTTTTTATTTTTTATTTTAGTCTAATTCAACAAGGTTGGATTTTGTTGTGCATTTGCAAATTATAACATATTTTTTTAACCCACAAAGGGGCCTACGTGATAAATTCAAAAAAGAGGTTAAACAGTCCTTAGAAGGGACCTCCAACTTGCTAAGGCTCAGAAGAGCTACAAAAAAAGTCAAAATAAATCCTAAAAGCTGGTGGTCCCTTTTTCTATGATTACAAAACTAATAAGCAAAAGCTGTAGGGCTGCGGGCAAATAGCACACAAAAAAGGAAGATCATGATGTTCCCGTTCGGCTCAACCCTCCTTCAAAAATTGAAAGCAAAAAACCAAAATTTAAAAAGAAGAAAAAAAGAAGTAATCACCTTGCTAATCTTGAACCTCCAAAGATCAGTGAAGAACCACCTGCATAAAAATCTCCAATACCCAATGTTAACCGAAATATGATAAATACAGCAAACAAAACCTTCCAGATAACCAAAGCAGCATATCATATAGATTTGAAAATTCTTAGCACAAGAAGAACTCCATAGAACAGCAGAGATGAGCATGGGCCAAACATTCATAAAATCTTTGATATTGGCAATCCAGAAGCCAATATGTAAGGCCCCAAAACACAACAGAAGGATGAGCATACAGGAATACACCCGCAAAGTGTAGACTTGAATAGCAGTGGAATTAATAATAGGATACAAGATGGGTTTTAGCCCCATAAGCAACAGGTTTTCAGTAATCCGCAACAAACAGAAATTGCAATTAAAAAGTGACCCGTTATCACCAACAATCCGCTCCAGGTCACCCATAAAAAATAAAGAATTGTAGTTCAAAATAACCTGGAACAACCAAATACAATTACCAAGCATCCCCCTCATACAGGCTTGGCAAATGATAAGTAACTCGGGCCACTTAGGACTCCAACGAGTGCCCCAAAAGAACATCACAAAAAACAAATTAGGCCAACCATCTCTACCAGTACCAGCTTTCCAGACATAACTACTGACATCAAAATTGTTCCGGCCATTGAAGTTGCAACACACATTAATAAAAGCCTGAAGCAAAAAGCTAACATAAACCCAAGTAGTATCCAACTTTAAATAGCCTTGTAAGGGATGAACCCAAATCACCCAAAGGCAGAAAATCATAAAAATGTGGAACTTGTAAATGTTCAGAAGCAGCATAACAATGAACCACCGAACAGAGCACTGCCAAGATAAAAACAGAGAAGGGAACCAAAAATCCAACAGAAAATTGAAACAAAACATCAAAACAAAACAGGAACAAATACAAAGAAAATGAAACCCACACAACCCCACAATCAACTAATGATTATGAAGATAGCAAAGACCCACACGATCTAGGCTAACAAACCCTATAGTATCTTTAGGAATAGTTCATTCATCATAATCAACAAACTGGTTAAGAAAACAACCCAGCTTAGCTAATGAATCCGCAACAGCATTCCCCTCTCTAAATATATGAGTAATCTTAAACTGAATCTGGGTAAGGGCATTTTTAATATTTCTGATAATGTAAAAACTATCCGAATTAGAGGGAGTGTTGCCATTGACATTTTGAATAATAATAAGAGCATCAAGCTCAATCCATAAGTTAGAAATACCAGTAGAGATAGCTAATTGGACCCCGTAACATAAACTATCTAGCTCAGCTAGATAAGCAGATTTAGCATTAGAAAGAAGGGCCCACAAAAGTAATAATAACCCTCCCCTCAGAATCATGAATAATACCACCACAACCCGCAGTATTAGTACTTTTAGAACCATCAGTATTAAGCTTAAACCAACCCATCTCAGGCTTCCTCCAATAGATAATTCTCTCACCGTACCTCTTAGAGAAAGGAGTTAAATTAATCCCAAACTCACTAGATAACATATGAAAATGTTTAAAAGAATCAGAAGTTAACAAATTAGCAGCAAAAAGTTGGGTCATCTTAAACTTCACTTTAGAAATAACAATGTTGGCATCAATTTTGATATTCTCATGCTTGGAATCATTCCTACTACTCCATATACTCTTACAAATTAACACAGGTATGATATTGGGAATATGAACTTTAGTAGAAGTGAACCAAATTTTACAAATGTCAGCCATAGAAGTAACTTGAGAATTAGTAGAAATTTTAAACAAGTTATCAAAATAAAGCCAAACTTTCATAGCAATATGCCCTTCATAAAAAAACATGATTAATATTCTTAATATGACAACAACATTTGCATTTAGAAACAATGTAAAGCCCTTTTGTTATAAGAATAGAATCCACCGACACATAATTATTTAATATCCTCCACATAAGAAAGGACTAGGTTGGAGGGATGCTAATATTCCAATAAGCCGCAAATAAATGACTTCTAGGCAGACGAATTTTAATGGAGTGCCAAAGAAGTTTAGAGTTAAACTTACCATCATTAGAGCAATTAAACAAAATGCAGTATTCACTCTCCATGTTAAATGAAATTTTGCAAATAAGAGTGAGAATAAAGTTAGGAACAATATGCTCTAATAAGTCAATGTTCCACCCATCATTAACAAAAAAATCCTTCAACTTGCAAGTCGAAATAGAACGAGTATTTAACAGATTATCAATGGAGTAATTACCCAACCATTTGTCTTGCCAAAAATAAATGTCACCGGCTCCCAACCCCCATTGTATAAAATTTTCAGCATCCCATTTGATTTGACATAATCTTTTCCAATTGAAAGAGTCCCCTTGCTTAAAAAAACAGTTAACCAGGTGCTTGCCAACACAATACTTTGAATGCATAAATTTTGCCCATAAGCTCTTATTAGCTATGAACAAGTACCATAGTTTATGACTAAAAGTCACAACCATGTCATTAAAGGTTTTGAAACCTAACTTCCCTTCATCCAACGTGCCAGCACATTTATGCCAAGAAACCCAAATAATAGACTTTTTTTCTTCCTTAGTACCCCACAAAAATTTATTGAATGACACTTCCAGTCTCCTACAAACATTTAAAGTTGGGCATAAAGTATGAAGTGAAAAAATAGGTATAGAACTAAGCACATGCTTTATAAGAACAAGTCTGCCATCATAAGAAAGATAGTTTTTTTTTTTTTGAAGAAAAGCCAACTAAAGCTTTATAAAAATCAACAAAGCAAAGGAACTACAAGGAGGATTCCTCCTTCAAAATGTTCATGAATGAAGGAGGAATCTTATTAACTAAACAATCATCCCAAGAAAAGTTACTAAGTAAAGCA
>NW_021319863.1:0-6521 GCF_001605985.2 Dendrobium catenatum | reverse complement strand
CTTGCTAGCAATCATTGTAGAATCCGGTACCTCTGAAGATGAAACAGTATCAACTGGATTGACATTAGTGTTATTTTCAATAATTTCTCCATCTTCTAATTCCTTCAGGATGTTGAAACTGTTATTGACTGGAATAGGGGATTCTGTCTCTGCTCTACTTACCACAGAAACGTTTTCCTTAGCATTTACTGCAGTTTTCTTGGCTGGAGATAACACTGTCAGTTATGGTTCAGTATTAACTGGATTCTTCACTGCCACATATTATTTTTGCTGAGAAATATTACTATTTTTGTTCATCAAAATAGTTGTTCTTTTGTTCCATAAATTGTTAGCATACTTCTTCCCATAATTAACCATCATCCAAGGGCCATAATTTTCAGACTTGTGCAATTTATCATCAGATGGTTGATTACCTTCCCCTGTACTCTTCTCATTTTTATCATTGGACAAATCCATATTCCTCTGATTAGACTTCTCCTTGTTCAACAAGTAGCTTTTGTCACATTCCTTCTTATCATGGACTATCTTACCACAGTCAAAACAGAGATTCGGAAGTCTCTCGTATTCAATTTTTTGATAAAATTTTCCTTCTTCACCTTCTACCCAAACACCATTAGGTAGTTTATCATTCAACTTGATTCAGACACAAACCCGACCGAATTCTCTTCTTGACCATTGAAACATGTTACCGTCAATTAAGTAAGGCTTCCCCACCATTGAAGCTATACGGCAAATGTTCACTTCATCCCAGCAAAAAAGTGGTAAATTAGGCAATATGATCCAAACTGGAGCTGAAAGACCTTCAAGAGAATTTGGATCAAATTTTTGATTCCATTTCTCAATACCAATTATGTTCCCATTAACAAACCATGGACCGTTGTTCAGAACTGCTTCCAAGTGTTCAATTTCAAAAAAAGAACATAACACCCATCCTTTACCAAGGGTGGTTAGATGGAATTTACCGAACACTTCCCATTGTCTTCTAAGTTCATAGCTGATTGATGATAATTGTACGTCATCTCCAAAGATTTTAACCACCAAGGATTTGTTCAGTTTCATGGCATTCTCACAAACTTTATCCTTGTTCAATTTAACTGTATGTCCATCTTCAGCAATGCAGTCACCATAATCCAAATCAGCGACTTGTATATTTTTGTTTCTCTTCCACGCATTCAAATTGTTTGCAGAATTAATTCTTTGAGGCATAACTTCAAGCATCTCATCACATTTCCCAAGTTCTCCAGAAGAACAGGATCGGACCTTCTCCCTTTCCGCATCAGAATTATTAACTTCGTTGATTCTCCCTTCCAAAACAGTATCATTCAATTCATTCAAAACCAAAGACTTCTTTATTTCGATGTTGGATATCACTTTACCATCTCCTTCCTTCATATCTTCAGAGGCATTCTTTTCAAAAGACGGAATAGGTAATTTATCTGTTACCTTCTCATTATGATTTTTGGGAAGCCTACCAGAATTTTCGAGATTTCCTTTTGAAATTATGCTCTTTCCTTTGCCCGGAACTTCCAAGATCTGTTTTTTCATCATTAATCCTCTTTCGTTAATGATCAGTGGCTTGTTCATCATGGAAGAAGATTTTAAACCTGTAAAAAACTTTATCTTCCCATCTCCAAATGCCGGTGGAGAAGAAGAGACATCACGAACACTTCCAACACTATTCCTTCCCGTGGTACGTCTATCCTCCGATGGACCGCCGGCCGCAGGTGGACGACGACCTTCCGTCGACATTTCAACGTCGACGACGACGCCGCGAAAAATGAAATTCAAAATAACATAATTTTGAATTCTCAGAGCTTCTCTCTCTACTTTCTCTCTCTAACCAACGCCTTGCATCAGATAAGAAAGATAGTTGTAAGCCCAAGAATTAAGCTTGTTATGAATAGTATAAAAAATATCATCAAATAAATGAGATCTCTTCTTACCCTTATAAAGAGGAGTGCCTAAATTGTTTAAAGGAAAGGATCTTTTGCTCAAACCAAAATTTCTTTTAATCCTTTGAACACGCACCATAGTAATAGACTTAGCAAGAATAAAGCAGCTTTTAGATATATTAAAATTTAAACCACTAGCTTGCTGGAAGGCGTAAAAAAACTTAAAAAGGGTATTCAACGATTTAATAGACCCATTAGTAAAAATAATGAATTCATCCACAAAACTCAAATGCGTTAAAGGCAAAGTACCCCCATTTCTGAAATTTAAGTTAGGATTCACCTTGAAATGATGCTTCATGCCACGAGAAAGAAATTCCACAGCTATAATAAAGATAGCAGGAGATAAAGGATCTCTTTGCCTAAGACCATGAGAGGAACGAAAGAAACCATGTGAGTTATCGTTAATAATAAAAGAAAAGTAACTAGTACTACTGCGATTCTTAATTAAATTAGAAAATTGTAAGTTGAAGCCAAAAAGGTTACCACCAACCACCTTCTTGTTTAAGTCATTGACTAATTCTTGAGCATGTAATACATTATCAAAAATAGAACTACCTTTCACAAAACCCGATTGTTCAGGGGAAACAAGATTAGGTAAAATTAAAGCCAGCCAACTCGTAATAATTTTAGCAATAAGTTTATAAAACACAGAGCATAAACTAATAGGTCAAAAATCATTCCAATAATTAATATTCTGAGATTTGGGAATAAGAGCAATAGATGTAACATTAAAATATTTAGGAAAAGGAGAGCCTTTAAAATAATCCACCACCGCATTAATCAAGACCTCCTTAATGATACCCCAACATTTATGAAAACATTTATTAGTAAAGCCATCCGGGCCTGCAACAGAATCAATATTCATAGACTTTAAATTATTCCAGATTTTCTCTTCAGAAGGAATATTAGTAAGCATATCATTCTCTTCCACAGTAACAAGGGACGGGATAAAACCAAAATCAACATTAAGATTAGGAGTAAAAGTAGAATTGAAAATATTAGAGAAGTAATTAATGCCATAAGTCACAATAAAAGCAGGTTCCTCAATAATATTCCCCTTAGGAGAAGTAATCTTATGGATTTGCTTCCTAATCATATTATGGTTAGCAAGATTATGAAAATATGCAGTGTTATGATCACCTTCAACATGAAATTTAGAGGAAGCCTTTTGACGCCAATAAGCTTCCTCCTTCTCCTGCAACTAAGCCAGGTGGTTCTTAGCTTCATTAAGACAAGATAAGTTATCAATCGAAGAATTCAGCAAATAAACCATCTCAGCATTTTCAACATGTTCTTCAGCTTTAAGAAAATATTGGTAAACAAATTTTTGAAAATGCATTTATTCCACAAGGAGAATTTTTGCTTAAGCCTCTTGAGCTTAAACCAAAGCCTATTCATGCCCTGAGCATCATCAGTAGGAAAAAGAGGAGCATCCCAATTTTCTTTCACAGTTTGCATAAAAGTATCATCCAAGATCCACATGTTTTGAAATCTAAAAGGTTTAAAACAAGAAACATAATTACTGCTAATGCTTAAAAGTAAAGGAGAGTGATCAGATAAGGTGCGGGTTAGGTGGGTGGTGTGATTATTAGGAAAAGTAGCAATCCAACAATTATTGAAAAGAATGCGATCAAGTCTTTGCCACATAGTTCCTCTGTTCCAAGTGAAACTACTACCAGAAAAACCAATGTCTTGCATGTTGCAATTCCTAATCAAATCATTAAAATCCGCCATAGCATTTAAATCAGGGTGTTTACCTCCCAGACGTTCAGAAACGTTAGTAATGCAATTGAAATCTCCACCCACTAACCAAGGGGCATTAATATTAGAGGAAAAATCAAAGAGTTTTTCCCAAAGGGAATTCCTCCCACTTCTAGTACAAGCAGCATAGACAAAAGAAGCAAAAGAGGAAACATAATTAAAAGTAATACTAGTGTGAATAACTTGAGGAAGATCTAAAATAACATCCAAAGAAATAGACCATTTCCAAAAAAGCCATATCTTATTAGAACAATTACCAAAACAAAAATCAAAACCAAGATTTCTCTTAACAGTATCCAGTTTGTCCATACAAACTAAAGGCTCAATTAAGACAAGTAAATGAATGCCATGAATCCTACAGAGATTTTTCACTCTATCTTTCGATATAGGGCCACCCACACCCCTAATATTCCAAATAATTGCTTTAACCATTAATAGAAGAGTTGTTAGCTCTAGTGACCCTAGGGGTATTAATCACATTGCTTTTCTTATTTTTCCCCTTCTTTTTAGAAATAGAAGAATCACCCTCTTCAAAATTTTTTTCCTTACCAGTGGGAGATGTCATAAAAAAGAAGAGTCTTTAACTTCTTCCACAGGAACACAGATATCAATAGTACCAACTTCCCCTTCTTCCTACTCCACATCTTTCTCACCCTGTTTAATTTTATTAGAATGAAAACCTTCTATTCCCACACCAGCTTGGCTAGAGCCAACATTTTTCTCCGCCACCTTAGGAGAAGAAGCCTCAACATTATCATTAACCTCCATAGAAGATGTAACATTCTGCACTATCCCTTCAACAACAAGTTCTTTATTATCGACGGCCACCAAAGAAAGACCTAAAATTTCCTCTCTATTGTCCACCTTATCACCCGGTGCTCTTCGCTCCTTATAGAAGAATCTAAAGACTCAGCTTCTATGTCATCTCCACAAAGGTTAGGATCTCCTCCACCTTGTTTTGGTTCTTCTAAAAAAGTCTCATGATTTTTGTCTTTCATTTTGGAATGTTCAACAGCCATTAAATGCTCCGAATGTTCAATATAATCAATAGGTTTAGAAACCTTAGTAATGTTTTTCAGTTGAGGATGGGCAACAAAGCAATCTGAAATAGCATGACCATGGATTTTGCAATGTAAACAAAAATCAGGAACATTTTCAAATTCAACTTTTTGTAAATAGCCAACTTTTTCCGAACCAATCCAATCCTCTTTTTGATGTTTCTCAGTAATGTCAAGCTCAACTAAAATTCTAGCCACAGACGGCCTTTATCGTGATGCAGTGGCTTGATCGGTTTGGAGAGGCCGACCGAAAACTGACCCAAAAGCATGAAGAACATGAGCATTGAAAAAATGTAAACGCAAGTTAGGAAATGAAATCCAAATAGGAAGTATAGGAGATTCTTCTTTGACATCGAAATAAGGCGTCCATTTTAATAATCTCATCTAACACTATATTCTATTTTAATAATCTCATCTGACACTTAAGAATATAGTAAGACCTTCTAGCAAAAACCCTACTGTAATCCAGATCATTGGATAACTGAATCAAAACATGCCTAGGATCAAGTAAACCTATAGAAAAAATTGCTAGAAAGTTTGAGTTTGCCAAAAAAATTTTGAATCGCGTCTAAGTTGGGTCAACGGACCATAAATTTACTAACAAGTGTAAACTAGAAAGGAGATGCAAGTTTAATAATATCATCATCGGACATCAAAATCGCTGGAAAACCTTAACAGTAGATTTCATGAAAGAGAAAGCAGATTCTTTCGATTGAGTCGGACCCGCCAAAACATCACGAAAAGAACGCGAAGTAGCCACAAATTTACCATTATCTATCATACCTTTGGTAGATCCATGCAACCCTTGGGGGGGACACCCCAAATGTTTTTGAGGGCTGACGGCGAGCTCGTCTCCATCGGAGAAGCCGAAAGCCAAAAGCCCGCAGGCAGGATCGAAGAGAAAAGGAATCAAGACAGCAAAATAAATTTAAATGAAATACCGATCGAAGGAAACCGATGAGGAGAGTTGGAAGCTGAAGTCGCAAGGTAAATCGCCAGACAGAGGCGGCTAGGGCGAGGTGTATTGCTTGGAGCCTTAGAGTGCAAATTATAACATGTTAGTGGTTCATGATTGTTTCAATTTCTCATTAAAATTGTTTAATTTAATCAATCGTTAAATTATTATTTTTAGTGTGGATTCTTCACATTTTTCATTTTGAATCAAAAGTTGGCAAAATAATATTTAATTAGTGGTTTTATTAATTAATGGCTGAGCTAGAAAATTCTTATAGCGACGACTTAAATTATTTTTTAAAAAATTCCCTCAACTATTTTCATATGAGCTTAGGACCGGTATTTTTTTGAATTTATTTATTATTTTAAACAGAAAAAATATTAAATAAATGATGATTTATTGTACTTCTACAAGTAAATAAATGATTAATAAAATTATACCCGCTATAAAATCAATGTCTATATATGGAGCCTCTAGATTCAAAATTAATACATAACATATATTATTTTTTAAGTGGTAAGACAAGCTCATTCCTCTCCTCCAAGAAACAATCACCTGACTATGTTATCCACCGTAGCCTTAGATATAAAGGAAACTTGGATGTTTGAGTAGCCGGTGCTAGACCCTCGCTAACGGCAATCGTTAGTTGGAAGAATTGGGAAATGGGGATGTCGACATCGACCGTACTATGAGGCTTTGATGGTTTGATTGAATTCATACATCATGTGATAAATTAGTGTTATCCCGATCAGAGCCTCCATACCTCCCCGAGATGTGTATGAGAATTGACTTGGG
>NW_021319862.1:2646147-2650330 GCF_001605985.2 Dendrobium catenatum | reverse complement strand
GAGGAGAATGAGGGGATTTAGGAGCCATGCGAGTTTGGAAGACCGGGCCTTTGCTTCTCTCCATTCATATTTTCTTTGCGCCAAAATTTACGGCCCAAATCTGAGGCGTTTCTGTCTTTACTATTTTTATATATTTGAATGGTGAAAAGGGGGTTTAAAAGCTGACATTTATTATTTTAATGATTTTTTAATGGCTTAAATTATTTTAGTTTTGAAGTTATACTCTAATGGCCTTTTAACATAGAAAACTACAACGGAATTGTTGTTGGAATTATTTATTTTATTTCATTTTATTTATTATAATTTAAATTAATGTGTAAAACGTGGGTACAAAATAATGTATTGTATGTATTTCTTTTAATGTGATATTAAGTGTACGCTTAAAAAAATTAAAAATTAAAAAAAAAAGTGTACGGTACATTATTAATAATTCAGTAGAGAGGTATGAAGATGGATGTGATATATATGTTCAAAAATTTTAAAATAAAATTCAAAGTCATTCGAACTTCGATTTCAACAAATGTATAATTAAATTGAACGTCTCTTTTAGAGAACTAAGCTCAGCATTCAGCTTAATTACTCATTTTTAATATCCAATAAAATGTGGACACGTGTACACCTATGGTTGGCAAACATCTATAAATAGAATCTTGTAATCCCATTAGACAACACAATAATAATTCCTTTCCATATCCTCTATTTCCCGCCTTTGGCTGGCTTTCTCCAAATCTTTCAATTCCACAGTCTCGAAGTAAATGAGCCCAAATAAAGCACTTGATACATAATTATAAACTTTATATTATTAATTAAGGGGCTTAAATAATATATGAATCTTACATACTTAAAATCAAATTAAAAGCCTCAGTATGAAGACTCAAATGAGTCCAAGATCATTTAATTTTGAGGTCATTAAAACACTCAAGTATTGAACATTTGATATGTGATTAAAGTCGTTAATATAAGTAGTTCAATTAATTGTTTTGAATTTTTGGCAAAATTTATCAAAATGATATTCTTACAAAATTATAGAAGTACTACAGACATGTAGAAGAGAGCTTAGATATCTAAGAAAATCTATATTTTTGCCCAACATTTAATGTGGACGATCATCGTAAGCAAGTGCTATCACCATTGCCCGATTTGTGTCATACAATTGTCATCGCTTTACTTCTATCGTTCAACTTTCATTACATATCTACCATGTTGAGATAAAGAAAGTGTTAGATGATATATGTGAGCAGACATTGAATTGAGATATCTCTCTTTCTTTAAATTGTGTTTCTTCAACTCGTTTCAGATGGACTTTCTTCACTTAAAAGGATTAGCTTGTTTCATGGTAAACGAATTCCTTAAGAGATTCTCTGAGTTTACCTATTTCTTTTACTCTTCTTTTTCATGTGATTCATTTCTCATGTAAAATTTCATTTATCTGTTATCAAACAACTTTGGATATGATAGATAATAGGAAAATATATATTTTTTAAAATTAATGTTAATATTAACATCTCAGCTTTCAAGAAAAATTCATATATCACATAGATAAAAATGAATGTTATAAGAGACATTAAATTTATCATGTGAAAAACTAAAAAGGTATATATATCATCGCATGTATTTTTGCCCACAATACACATCTATAGTACAAAATATTCCTTCTCGCTTGGAATAACACACAACTCACCTTATGAACTCCCTTTCTTCACAAAAGAATTAAGTCATTATATTATTTTTTATTTTTAAATGTGTTAATTAGTGGTAAATTATGTATTACATGCCATGTTCTTCCTCAATATAGAAAGTGTTAGATGATATATATGAGCAGACATTGAATTTAGATATCTCTGTTTCTTTAAATTATGTTTCTTCAACTCGTTTTAGATGGACTTTCTTCACTTAAGGATTAGCTTGTTTGCATCTTAAATCGATGCCCTAATCTGATCTCATTCTCATGCGATTTGAAGCTGAGCCCTTTTCCCCTCTTCTTTTGTTCGTGGGAGCTCACCGTCGAGAGTCGTGATTTGAAGCTCGGCCCTCTTCCCCACTTCTTTCCTTCGTTTGTGGGAGCACACCGTCGAGTGTAGCAAGCAAAGACCATCTCGACCGACCCTTTCACACTGTACGTGAGTTTCTTCTCCTTCTTTCTTTTATTCTTCTTCTTCACAAACTTCTCCATCTTCTTCTTATTTCTTTACATTAATACCTAAAATCCAAAAAGACATAAACAATGCCACATGAAAAACAAATAGCTACAACACTTATGTTGCAAATCTATTTTCATGACTTTTGTTTTGATTATTGACAAACACTGTTGATTCCCTTCGACTGCTTGTTGCTTCTAACTTTTCAGGAATAAAAAATTGGACGAACAGACGAAGCCAGTTCAAGATTGCGTAGGTCTAGGGTTGAATCAGTTTGTACTTTATTTTTCTCTTCTTGAGTCTACTTGTAATGGTCAAAGAGACTGATGCTAAGTAGCCCTACACACACACACACACTTGAGAGTCTTAGAATTTCTTTTTTTACTCATATCAGCCAGGATGATTTTTGCATCGTCCTGGACGATCAGGCTTAAAACAGAAAGTCTAAATAAGGACTCTTAATTAAGGCAGCCGTCATTAACATATCAGCCTGGACGATACGTGTATCGGCCAGGACGATAAGCTTAAAATAGAAAGAAGTTATCGCCATAGACAATTAAGGTATACTGTATTTTTAAATTATCGGCCAGGACGATCATTGATCGGCCTAGATGAAATTCTCAAATTATGCCTTAATTGATCAGGAAATCAAGGGACTAATTAAGGATGATTAATACGATCATATTATTCTGGACAATCGTAGGATCGGCCAGGACGATCCAGTCAAAAACCTTAAGTTACTTCAGGACGATAAATATCGACCAGCTCATTTTCAGGGCTATTCTCAGGATGATTTTCCCATGATTTGAACTGATTGGCCAGGACGATCATGAGATCGGCCTGGAAAATAAAGCCAATTTTCAATCGTCCAGTTTTGCATCCAGGGCAATACTCTGGCTGATCTTCTGAGTTTTGTACTGATCGGCCAGGCCGATGTCCATATCGTCCTGGACGATAAAGTCTACAACTTGCAATTAATGAGCTCCTTTGAAGCTCTTCTATTTAAGAACTCTTGTTCAACGTTTTAAAAAACTTTTGGCATCTGCCTTGACCTGAGAAGGCCTTGAGGAGAGGAAGAGAGAGAGGGAGAGAGAGAGGATCTTGTGAGGGGGAGCTTGTGAGGGGATTCACAAGGGTTGCTTCAAGGATCACTCTGCTTGTTCTTTGTCTAGAGTTTCTTGTCCGTGGAAGGGTCGGTAGAGGTAAGGAGTTAGCTTTTGGTTGTGGTTCTCTGCCAGCTTCAGGAGGAAGCAAAAGGAGATAGGTTCTCTGCCTTGCTGGGGTGGCAAAAAGGAAGTTATTGTGAGGGTTTCTCCGCCTAGCCGTGGGGGCTAAAGGAGAGTCACGTTTTGTAGTGCAATACTTGGAGGGTGCCTCCAAGGAGTGGACGTAGGTCGAGTTGACCGAACCACTATAAATTCCTGTGTTCTTGTTTTCTTGCTTCCGCACTTTTATTTCCGCATTTATTTTTGTGGTGTGATTTTGGTTTATGTGATTTTTATTCTTTGTGAAAAGAATTTTTTAAAATACCAATTCACCCCCCTCTTGGTTAGCTTGGGACTAAATTCATAAGGGCTTAACATCCCTAACAAACTTTCAAGTGGTATCAGAGCGGGATTCGAAAATTTAAGATTGAAAACTTTTTGAATTAGATCCATGGCTAACCTTGGGAATCATAACACTATGGAAGGGTATTCTATTACCCGACCTCCCCTGTTCGATAACCTACCTTTTGATTTTTGGAAAACCCGCATGTCAACGTTTTTACAATCTACTGATTATCGCATGTGGATGCTTATTCAAGAAGGTTATTCTCCACCTTCTCGTGAAATTAATGGTGTTAAAACTGAAGTTGCTTTTACTAAATGGACTTTCGATGAACGAGATTTAGCTCAATTGAATGCAAAATGTTTGAACTGCTTTTTCTATGCTTTAAAATCTGAGGATTACATGCGTGTCTCCACTTGCAAAACTGATAAAGAAATTTGGGATAAATTGTGTATCACCTATGAAGGCACTAATGAAGTTAAACAATCCCGTTTGAA
>NW_021319862.1:2611551-2646047 GCF_001605985.2 Dendrobium catenatum | reverse complement strand
GTGATTGATTGTTCTCTTGCATTGGATACGTAACTATTTTCGTATGAACACTCATGAATCAATTTCTCGACCATTATCACTAATTTACTCAGATAGTTACTTCAACTGCATGCAATTAGGAAAAAGAACTTTCAAAACTATGAAAAAGTAAATAAAATTTGAGAATCTTGCCTTCGTTCAATAATGATGTAAAATCACTGCAATCACTGAATTATAGGATTTGAACTTATTCTATTGATTTAACTTACTTGACTTCACTCATTTCTTACGACAAGGGGTGAATTAAAGAAAATCCTAGATGCAGGTGAGAAGAAGAAGGAGAAAACAATTGCATTGAAGGCATACACAAATCGGATTCTGATTCTTTCGGGTCTGAAAGCGATGATAGTGCCGTCATCCACATTAAGGCAATTCAAAGAATTTCTAAGGAAGAAACAAAAGCATGTCATACAAATTGGAAGAAAATTAAGGATCATAAACATGTTAAAGATAATTCCTGATATTATTTGTCTAAATGATGCAGGATAACTCAGACAATGTGAGAACTGATTGCCCAACACATCAAGATATACTCAGAGCAAAGAGAAAGGAAAAAGGTGAGGAGAAACCTAAGTCGAGGAAGACAGAAGAGAGTCCAAAGGCGTTCCTGGGAAGAATCTGTACTTGACTCCTCTGAGACTGACCAGAGGAAGAAACACAAACCTGTGCTTAAATGGGGAAAGATCATCGTTTGAGGCAAGTGGACAGAGAGAAGAGGTATGTAACCAACCTATGATGAATTAGTTTGAGATTTGGTGCAGAATATACATACATCATACAATAAACCTCAAATAGAAAACTCATTGCACAGCCTAAAATTAGAACTTATCAAATTTTACAAAAAGAGATGAATGTTTTTTGTCAAAAGATCATGCAACGATTGATTCAATCCCACATGGCTCTTCTTTGATGAATTGATGATGTTAAACAAAGCATTATTGGATTATTGAATAAACATAATGCATATAAAAGGCTTCCACACACCTCACTTGATTCTGATCTTAATAAATCTAAAGAGATTGAGAAAAAATTAAGGAATTGATAATGATTCATTAAGAAGAACTACTTTGAGGAATTCAAAAATGGATCCTGGATACTTGTAAGAATAAATCAGATGACATCTACTTTTGATCTAATGTCAAAACCCTAGCGAAGAGGCTTCTATACTGCAAATCATTTAAGAAATCCTTTTCCAGGAGTTAGATGTTTTCTTGTGGCATGCTAGGAAGGACGCATCACACCACATATGCTCCGTATAGCGCCGTGAGTACACATTGGTGTGGAGAACTAAGATGCATGATTCCAGCAAGCCATACCGGCATTGCATTCTAACTTTTCTAAGCAAGGGGCCCAAACTATTTGGGTCCTAAATCTGACTGTTTGTTGAGTTTTGGCAGGTGTGCTCTCACCAAATACCTCAATGGGAAGCATAGAATAACTGGACATATGAAGGCTCATAGCTCTAAATGCTTAAACCTGCTGCCTTTATGAATTTCTTGAAATGTATTTTAATATGGTTCAGGGTGTTTTATTTCTGCTTTGTAGTTGTTTTTATAATTGCTTTGATTTTACTCTTTTGTTTTTTAAAAATGTTTTTTATATGTTGAGATTTTCCAGATTTTTAAGATTTTGGAGTTTTGAAAGATAGATTGTTTAGCTCATTTTCTAAAAATTGGTTAAAAGTGGAGAAACACCGGTTGATCGGTTTCCCTCCTTCCGACCTTAGTTTAGTGGTATATTTTTCTTCCTCTAAACAAAATCTAAACTCAATTTTAACCAATGGTTTTGAAACTAAGATTCTTCCTAATCTTGCTACAATAATTATCTTATTACATAATAATACAAAGTTCTTATAATATCTTTCAAGTTATTTAAAACCTTGCCATTGCTTTTATCACATTCCTTTGTTCAGCATGAACTTTAATTTTTTTGTGACTTGTTCTTCCCTATGTCAGAGAGAGAGCTCCTATTTCTCTAATGATTTGTGAGATATACTCCACAACTAAGGGTCCTTTTTAAGGGTTTTTTGTTAATAGAGATTTTAGCTTGCAAAATTTAAAAAGAAAAAAGAGGCCAATGACGCCCAATTGAATTAATAATTAATAATAATACATACGATACACAATTTGTAATCAAAATTAAAAAATGCCTCAAAGAGCCAATCAAGATTACAAGAGGATAGACAATGAGCCCACTAAATGTTAAAGCTATCCTTTCTTTTCAAAAACTTTTTAAAAACTAGAGAAATTCATTGATTATTTTGATGAATCACAAGGCTTGATTTTCAAATTTCCATGTTAGACAAATTACTACTTTATTTTATTATTATGAGATATTTCTTTGTATCAGTTTTGAACGGAAAATCTTCTTTTTATCCTTTTAAAAGGCATCTGAGTTATGGACTTTTGTTTTTTAAAAAGAAAATTTTGTAACCCTGAAGGATGTCTGATCTTAGGGTTAACAGAAATCGGCATATTTTACCTTTGTTTGATAGTGATTAGCTAAACTCCCTGACTAGTGGAACTCTAAAGTTCTAATTTTTTTTGGGAAACTTCTCATATGATGCCTTGATAAAATAATAATATAATATATATGATAATAATATAATAATAATAATAATAATAATAATAATAATAGATAATAATAATAATAGTAATAATAAATATATAGAAATTTAAATTCAAAAATATTCATTTTCGTTGTTTTTAGCTTTCTTTTACTGTGTTTTAGTCTGCTTTTATTTTCTTTTATTTTTGAGGGTCTTGATTCATGCACAGGATCTTTTCTTTGGTTTCAAATTCTATCACAATCGTCCTGCCGATTACCGTATCATCCTGGACGATTAGACAAATCTCTTCATTCCCATCTGCTGTCCTTTTCTGTGGCTCACCTGTATACTCACATACGTCCTGGGCGATACATACTGTCCTGGGACGATCTGATCAAACCTCTGTTGCAGATCATTATGATAGTTCCGGGCCGATAGATAAGTTTTGTATGGCCGATTGCATTTTATGTGCATTCGTCCTGGCCGATACACTCGGATTCATGTCTTGTGATGACTCCAGCGTGGTCAGCACGAATTAAATCCTTAAAATCGGCCCGGACAGATCCATTATTAGACATTGGCCTGACCGATCACTTGTTCATGACTATTAGTACCTGGACGATACATTGTGGCAGAGATTTAAAATGTTTTAAAACTTCGGCCGGTATGCATCAATTATTGTGCATCGTCTTGGATGATACACTCCCGAATCGCCCGGAAGATCTGTTTTTTCAAACGGTTCATACCGGATAATGTCTCCTCAGGTCGTCCGCCTTTGTCTAATCATCCTAGACAATATCGAAAATCGGCCCGGATGATCTTGGCCAACCTTTTTGAACCAATCGCCTATAACAAGTATTGAGCACCATATTAGGCCTGAATGATAACTAGCGATCGGCCTGGGACGATATGGCCGTTTCTTTTAAATTCTGGCCGATCCAGCCAATTTTTTTTCACCCTCATCCCTTCTCCTGCATGTGTCTCCTTGCTGACCTTTGCTATGGCGGTGGGAAACAAGTTTGAACAGGCTTCTGTGAGTTCCTCGAGGGCCGACTCTGGCCCCTCGAATTCAGGGAGGCAAGAGGATCAGGCTGCCTCCATCGGTACTAGATGGAAGGATAACCTGTCTCCAAAATCATCAATACCTGCCCACAACTTCATACCCGGTAATGGATCTTTTTTGCTCCACACCTCCCTTTGTTTCATTCTAACTCTTGGTTTTTTCCATTTAAACCAATCGAGTTTCCTCGAGAATTCTTTTGCAACCTTTCGGCATAAAACCCTACCTTTAGCAGCCCTGACCTCCTTGTGAATTGACGCCACCCTGTCGAAATCACATTTCAGGACTGTGTTGAAAACTGTTAGCGTATCCACCACGGGGATAAGCTGCACTTAATCGCTTCGATCCTGACCTTTTGAACTGGTCCACGGCAAAATCACATTCCTTACGACCAGAACTAATGCATGCCTTTTCCATGTTGGAGAGACTAGCTCTTTAGTCAAAGAATGCTAGGATAAAGTCCAACATTCCTTACGCAACCTCCATGAATTCACAAAGGCCGGGGACCGATCATCCACCACCTCTAGCTTTCCCATTCACTACTTTCTACACATTGCTTATAGAGAATGTTAAATACTGGCGGACGCATTTTTTTTGATACAATTGATCCAACTAACCACATCCACTGATCCAGGTCAATGAGGACAATCCAATCAGCTTAGGACACATCATAGCCTATTGCCTTGAAACTACATACTAACTGTTCGTCCTTATTAATAGCTCTCACCTTCAACCTCCCAACTCCCTTCTACTCAAAGCAGATTCCTTCAGCTAGCCCATTCACAGTCTCGTTCTCACCACCCTGGGAGGGAACCTCAGGGGGCTGGGTAGAGTGGGAGGCGTCCGCATCCCTCATTCCTGATCCTGTACTCATCACCAGCACTCACCGGTTTGATCAGTTGATAGAGAGGTTTGATCTATGGGAGACCCGCTTTGACGCCTACGTTTGCTGTACCAGAAGCAGCAACACTCTAGAGACATTGCCGCTACGAGCACCACCGCACTGAGGATTTAGCCCGATTTGACAGTATATGACTCACCAGCACAGCAGCATGACCAGATATACCTGGTTATGCTCAGTTTACCACGCTTGCCAGCTACTTTCAAGCACCATACACCTCCACAACCGTCCATCTGATGATCAGGGTCCTCTATTTTCTAGTCTGTGCTTTTCTGTGTTTTCATTTCCTGTTTTTCTGTAGTTTTGATGTTTTTTCTTTTTAGTTTTTTATGTTTTGTTTCTATCTTTTTCTTTTGGTGTCTGGACCCTCTTTTGTGATGACAAGCAAAGGGGGAGTAGGTATGTGTTGGGAAAAAGGGTATGTGCTTGTATCTTTGAATTTAATAGTGAACTATTTTTTTGGATGTTTTTCCTACTTGTGTTTCGCCATCATCAAAAAGGGGGAGATTGTTGCAATCTATTTTCTATGACTTATGTTTTGATGATTGACAAACACTATTGATTCTCATTGGACTGCTGTGTGCTGTCTAACTTTTCAGGATCGAAGATCGGACGAACAAGAAAAAGCCAGTTAAGATATGTGTAGGTCTTGGGTTGAGTCCAGTCTTGTACTTTGTTTTTTACTCTTCTTGATTCTACTTGTAATGTCAAAGAGACGATGCTAAGTAAACCCTACAACACACACTTTGAAGAGCTTAGAATTTTGTTTTACTCAATATCGCAGGAAATGATTTTGCATACTCGCCTGGAATTCAGGCTTAAAATACAGAAAGTCTAAATAAGGATTCTTAATTAAGGAGTCCGTCATACAATCGGCTGATAACGTTCAGCCAAGACAAAGAAAAGAAGATTACACCATAGATGAATTTATAGGTAATAACTTATTTTCTTTAAATTATAATGCGCAGGATCGTTCTTGTATCCGCCTGGACGAAATTCTCAGAATTATAGCTTAATATATTCAGAAATATCAGGAGTAATTTAAGGATGCTTGATACGATCATATCACCTGGAAATCGATCGCAGTATCGCCAGCAAGACAATCCATTCAAAAATCCTTAAGTTACTCTAGAGATAATATCTTGGTCAAGCTCTAATCAGGGCATATTGGCAGATTTTCCTACATTTGGGAAAACTGATTCGGCCGACGCGTGACGATCGTGAGATCAGGTCCTGGATGTAAAGCTATTTTTTAAATCGTCCAGTTTTGCATTCCAGGGCGATACTCTGGCCGATCTTCTGAGATTTTGTACTGATCGGCTAACTAGGCAGCGATGAATCCCTGAATTGTCGGCACTTGAATTATGAGCTCTTTGAAGCGCTTCTTAATTTAAGAGCTCTTGTTCACACTTGTTAAAACACTTTGGCGATGCTTGACGGTGAGAAGGCCATTTGAGGAGAGAAAGAGAGAGAGGGAGAGAAGAAGGAATCATTAGAGTGGGAGCTTGTGAGGGGATTCACAAGGTGTTACTATCAAGAGATCGGGCTCTGCTTCTTCTTGTCATCTAGAGTTTCTCTCCGTGAAGGGTAGGTGAGGATGAAGGAGTTAGCTTTTGGTTTAGTGGGTTCTCTGCCAGCTTCAACGGAGGAAAGCAAAGGAGATAGAGTTCTCTGCCTGTTCGGGGTGCAAAAAGGAGGTTCTTGTGATGGGCTTCTCCGTCCTAGCCGTGGGGGCTAAAAGGAGAGTCGTACATTTGTGAATGTGCAATATCTTGGAGGGTGCCTCAAGGAAGTGGACGTAGGTCGAGTTGAACTCGAACCACTAAAATTCTTAGTTCCTGTTTTCTTGCTTCCGCACATTTTTATCCGCATTTAAGTTTTGTGGTGTGATTTTGTGAGTTTATGTGATTTTTCCTCTTTTGAAAAATTTTTTTTAAATAACAATTCCACACCTCCCCCCCCCCTCTGGTTAGCTTGGGACTAATAGTTGATAGGGCTTAACATCTAACGACTTTCACTGCCAAGCCTTATGGTTTGGGGGTAATAATCAGGAGTATCAACCAAATTGATGTATATCTGGCGGCGGGCAAATCTGAACTATTGGTTGCTTCCTAAGGAATGGGGATCGTTATAGTAGATTATATTCGACCGTGGATACACAAAGTGATAGAACAATATATTGCAAAAGAAAACAACATGCACATCTTCTGATTTAACTTCTTTTTAAGTGGACACTGCTTCTGCCTTATTTAGAGAAGTAGTATAGTGGCGCTAAAATAAATCTAATGACCCTTAGAAGGAGGGTCTATAGATCTCACTTACGTTCGTGGCCCTCTAAGCCCGAAATGGGCCCAAGATGATTATAGTAAGAGGTGGTCAAGGGTTAGGGTGGCTAGTGATCATTATGCCATGAATCTGGCATCTTTACTGGTTAGCATTCTCTTAGTGTGGGCTCCATAAATCTGGATCATAGTCGGCCTAGTAGAGCTCATTAGCATTAATTTTTTCTCTTTCATTTTATGGTCCATATTAATGGGCACCACAAAACACTCTTGTATCTCTCGCTTTTTCATCGAATCCTATCCAGGCTCTTCTTTTTAATGTAGGCATCTCAACCATTATTTGATCTAAAAGTAGATTGTCGATATAAGGTTATTCATTTACTATTGGCGAATGATTGAGTCTTCTCTTTCTAATTTTGGCAGACTGAGAGATGTATCATCTGGAAGCCTTACTTGCTTTAAGTATTCATGCAGGGCTCTATCCAATCTGACTCCTATCATTCAACACAAATATATTGGAGGGTCTAATTCGAGAGAAAGACAGAGTTCCTGCAGGGCTTTAGGGCTTTGACTGAATACTAGATAATAATAGATACGGGATAATTCCATGTAAGGTGTCTAAGTCTATTCTTTTTATAACTGGCCAAGGCATCTTGTAGCTGCTTTCCCTATTTCAGATCAAGGGATCTTGGCCAAAGTTACTTCTAGTATAAAAGCATCAATGAGCTCTATTATCTTTATATTATATGGCAAGAGCTCAGGTTCTTAATACTTTGTGATCTCAACCTCTCAATTTCCAAGCTACTTAATTGATTATCAGTTTGGGAGTCTTCCAAGATTATCACCCATACATAAATACTCATCTAAATATGCTAACTCTGCCCTAAAATCAGAGAGCTTTTCACAATACTACAGCGAAGAATTCTCATATGATGCCTCCATAAAACAAAAAAAAATAGAAAAATTAAAATACAAAATATTCATTTTTTAATTTTCCTTGTATTTTTGCTTTCTATTACTGTGTTTTTTGTCTGTTTTTCTTTTGTTTTTTGTTTGAGGGCTTTGATCATCACCATCCTTCTTTTTGTTTCAAATTCTAGTCACATCGTCCTGGCTGATACCTTTATCGTCCTGGACGATAGGGCAAATTCTCTTCAAAATCCATCTGCTGACCTTTTCTATGCTTGCTGTAACTCATCGTCCTGGACGATCCTATATCGTCCTGGACGATTTGATCGAACTCTGTTGCAATCATGATGATAGTCCTAGCCGATAGAATATTTCGTCTGGCCGATGCATTTTATGTGCATCGTCCTGGCCGATACACTGGATCGTCCCGGACGATCCATGTGTCAGTACGATTAAATCCTTAAAATTAGCCCCGGATGATCCATTATTGGACAATCGGCCTGGCCGATCCACTGTTCATCTTGGGCGAAATACGTGGCAGTGATTTAAAATGTTTTAACTTCGGTCGTTACGATCAATTATAGTGCATCGTCCTGGACGATACACCTAATCGGCCCGGACGACCGGACGATCCACGTGTCAGTACGGTTAAATCCTTAAAATTAGCCCCGGATGATCCATTATTGGACAATCGGCCTGGCCGATCCACTGTTCATCTTGGGCGAAATACGTGGCAGTGATTTAAAATGTTTTAACTTCGGTCGTTACGATCAATTATAGTGCATCGTCCTGGACGATACACCTAATCGGCCCGGACGATCTGCTTTTTCAACGGTCGTCCGGATTGACTCCTCGGGTTAATCGCCTGTGTCTAATCGGCCTAGCCGATATCTGATCGACCTGGATGATTAGACCGTCTTTTTGACCAATCGGCCTGTACGTAATTATTGATCCATATCGGCCTAGATGATTCTGCGATCGGCCAGGATGATAGGACCATTTTTTTAAAATTGTGGCCGTTCCAGCCATGGTTTTTCACTATCCACCCTTTCTCCTCTTGTGTTTTCTTGCTAACTCCTCTCTATGGCTGGTGGGAAACGTGTCCGACAAACTTCTGGGAGTTCTTAGAGGGCTAGGATTGACCCTCATTTTAGGGAAGCAGAAGATGAAGCCGCCTACCATCTTTATAAAGAGTGTGGGATAATCGCCTCTAGAATCATCAATCCTACCCACATCTCATACCAGGTAATGGATCTTTTCTCTCACACCTCCCTTTGTTTCATCATGTCTCTTGCTTTCCCCTTTAATACCGAGTTTCTTCGATAATTTTTCACAAACCTTTGCATTAACCCTACCTTCACAACCCTGACCTCCTATGTGAATGGAAGCCCTGTCGAAATAACATATCAGGATTGTGTTAATCTTTTACAGCTATCCACCACTGGGGATAAGCTTCACTTAATCGCTTCTGATCCTGACCTTGACTGGTCCACGGAAAATCACTTCCTTTGCTAGACCAATGCACCTTTCCATGTTGGAGAGACTAGCTCTTTAGTTAAAGATGCTAGGACAATCCAACATGTCCTTCGCACCTCCATAATTCCAAAAGCCGGGGACCGAATCCACATCACCCCTCTACTTTCCCTCACTACTTTCTACATCATTGCTCATAGAGAATTTAATATTGCGGACCAAATTTTTTGATACAATGATCACTTAACCACAATCCGCAATTCAGGTCACAAGAGGAAACCCAATCTAGCCTTAGGACACATCATAGCCTATGTCCTTGAAACCAAATACCAACTTCAGTATCCTATTCCACCAAACCTCCCAACTCCCTTCTACTCAAATAGTTCCTTCAGTACCCTTCACAGTACTCGTGTCCACCCTGAGGAACCTCAGGGGGCTGGAGAGGAGGAGGCTCCCGCACCCGCTCCCATTCCTGATCCTGTTCCTCTCCACCAGCACTCACTGGTTAATCAGTTGATTGAGAGGTTTGATCAATGGGAGACCCGCTTTGATGCCTACGTTGCTGCATAGGAGCAGCAACATACTGAGGACATTGCCCGCTATGAGCAGCACTGCACTGAGGATTTAGCCTGATTTTACAGCTACATGACTCACCAGCAGTAGCAACATGACCAAGACATCGCCTGGTTCAATGCTTAGTTTACCACGCTTGCCAGCTACTTTCAGCAGCCACCTCCACCACCTCCATCTGATGATCAGGGTCCTTCATTTTTCTAGTCCGTGCTTTTTTTTTTTTTTGCTATTTGTTTCCTATTTTTTGTAGTTTGTTTTTTTATTTTTTTGGTCTGTTTTAGTTTCTATTTTCTCTTTTTCTTTTGTGTGTCCGGACCCACTTTTTGTGATGGCAAAAGGGGGAGTAGGATGTGGTAGGAAAAAGGGGATGTGCTTGTAACTTTGAATTTCTAGTGAATTATTATTTTTTTCTCTCTGAGTTTTTCCAACTTGTGTTTGCCATCATAAAAAAAGCGGAGATTGTTATAAATCTATTTTCATGACTTTTGTTTTGATTATTGATAAACACTTTTGATTCTCTTGGACTGCTTGTTGCTTCTAACTTTTCAGGAATAAAAAATTGGACGAACAGACAAAGCTAGTTCAAGATTGTGTAGGTCTAGGGTCGAGTCAGTCTGTACTTTATTTTTCTCTTCTTGAGTCTACTTGTAATGGTCAAAGAGACTAATGCTAAGTAGCCCTACACACACACACACACTTGAGAGTCTTAGAATTTCTATTTTTAATCATATCGGCCAGGACGATTTTTGTATCGTCCTAGACGATCAGGCTTAAAACATAAAGTCTAAATAAGGATTCTTAATTAAGGCAGCCGTCATTAACATATCAGCCTGGATGATACATGTATCATCCAGGACGATAAGCTCAAAACAGAAGAAGTTGCCGCCATAGACAATTAAGGTATACTGTATTTTTAAATTATCGGCCAGGACGATCATTGATCAGCCTGGACAAAATTCTCAAATTATGCCTTAATTGATCAGGAAATTAAGGGAGTAATTAAGGATGATTGATATGATCATATCAGCCTGGACGATCGCAGGATCGGCCAAGACGATCCAATCAAAAACCTTAAGTTACTTCAGGACGATAAATATCGGCCAGCTCGTATCCATGGATATTCTCAGGACGATTTTCCCATGATTTGAACTGATCGGCCAGGATGATCGTGAGATCGGCCTGGATGATAAAGCCAATTTTCAATCGTCCAGTTTTGTATCTAGGGCGATACTCTGGCCGATCTTCTGAGTTTTGTACTGATCGGCCCGGCCGATGTACATATCGGCCTGGATGATAAAGTCGACAACTTGCAATTAATGAGCTTCTTTGAATCTCTTCTATTTAAGAGATCTTGTTCAACGTTTTAAAAAACTTTTGGCTGCTGCCTTGACCTGAGAAGGCCTTGAGGAAAGAAAGAGAGAGAGGGAGAGAGAGAGAGGATCTTGTGAGGGGGAGCTTGTGAAGGGATTCACAAGAGTTGCTTCAACGATCGCTCTGCTTGTTCTTCGTCTAGATTTTCTCATCCGTGGAAGGGTAGGTAGAGGTAAGGAGTTAGCTTTTGGTTGTAGTTCTCTGCCAGCTTCAGAAGGAAGCAAAAGGAGATAGGTTCTCTCCCTTGCCGGGGTGGCAAAAATGAGGTTTTTGTGAGGGCTTCTCCGCCTAGCCGTGGGGATAAAGGAGAGTCACATTTTATAGTGCAATACTTGGAGGGTGCCTCCAAGGAGTGGACGTAGGTCGAGTTGACCGAACCACTATAAATTCCTGTGTTCTTGTTTTCTTGCTTCCGCACTTTTATTTCCGCATTTATTTTTGTGGTGTGATTTTGGTTTATGTGATTTTCATTCTTTGTGAAAAGAATTTTTTTAAAATACCAATTCACCCTAACAAACTTTCAACTTAATCCACCATCAAATCTTGTAAACGGTTGGTAATCAATAACGACTGATGTAAACCACCTATAAATGAGAATTTGTTTTCAATGTTAGGAGTTGAATATACAAGCATTATTTTCTAGTTATTTTACTTTGGAATGTGATAGGAGAAATAATATATATGAATAATAAGATGACACAAATGTGAGGTTTTGAGGTATTTCACTTCTAGAAAATTAGAACATAGAAAATATGAAGTATTTTATATTGAATAAATTATGGAATACATTTGTCTTGATTCCAATACATATAGTTTATGTTTTTGGTTTCAAAATCATAAAAGGGAGATTTTCTTACATTGGTTGTCTTTACTTGTTCATTTATTATCATTATATTATGATTTTGAAAAAAGTAGCATATTACCAATTTGTTGATCCATTTTAATATGAATGGTTAGTTTCATGTTGATATAATTGTGTGGCTCTATGTAAATATATACAAATGTGAGGTTTTGAGGTAATTATATCAAACTCGGTAGGCTCATATAAGAATTTTTTTTAAGAGAAATGAAATCATCTATTCTATTATTATGTTATGATTTTGAAATGAGCATCATAATATTAAAATGATTTTCTCTTGTTTGTAGCTTTATAATTTAGTCAAAATACTTTTTAATTAAGTCAAATAAGAAAGTATCGTGAACATTGACTAAATCATTTTTTTAATGTTATGAGGCTTATACACATATGCACATCATTTCAATAACAACTAGCTAAATTCACTTTTTCTTTACGTGGATTTGTTGTTTACTGGTTATGAGAGTTTATATTACTAATTCTTGTAGGGAGTGTTGTGTTGTTTGTTTATAAAAAATCAATGTTAAGCAAAAAATGTGAACATTCTACCAGGTACATATTTATTAGTTCACATTTTAATACAATTTTAAAACTTGAGGCTCATTTGATGAAAGGAGACGGTTATTTCTCCAAAGTCATTGTTGGAGCCATATTGTGATTTATCGATAGGTCACCGATTTAGGCTTAATTTGGGATAGTTTTCTTAGTGCTTAACAAAGTGTTTTTTTAATACAAAAGCTTCTTAAACAATATTTTCGCATCGGTTGTTAGGATCGGTTTTGAAACCGCTACCAAACCCCTTCTTTTGCACCGATTTTAATCGGTGCAACTTACATGATGGTGCATAAAAATTTTAGTTACCTAATGAATCTTCATTCTTAACAGTATGATAGATAATTATAATATTTGTTAAAAAGCATATGTGCTATGATCTATGCATCCAAGAACAAGCTCAAAAAGACCCAATTAATTATTGAGTCTAGTGAGAGATATTAGAGCAAAGATAGTCCATAGAAGTTGTGGATTAATCCTATTATTTGTATGATTTTTTGGACAAATGTACGTACATCATATGATGTGAGTATAATTTATATTTTTAGGTTAGATTTATGTACACATTTTTCTTTATTTAAATGTTCTATACAAAAGTTGGATGATAGCCTTTTGTAAAACTTGCAAAGTGCAAGGGGCTTAATTGTAAATCCTATTTGAAAGACTTTTATTTATGGTTTGATGACCATATTTTCTCATTGGGCAGGTTCACTTCTTTGTTTATGTTTCCAACATGAGTACGATCCACTGCTCTTTAAATGCTTTGTGTGTGCTTCATTATCTTTAGCCATTTGTTTTCTTGTCCAAGAATGAAATTTGAAGCCTTTATTGAGGCATAAAGGATTATTTGAATTGTATTCAGCAAGTTTTTCTGGAGCTCCAATCTTCTTTTTTTTCAATAAAAAAACTTCTTCTACATACTTTTTTTAATTAATATATGACTTTCTTGCATTTAATAGATTCAACAAATTTTTTTAATAGAATATCTAATTAAAGAGTTTTAGTAGTTTTCATTCCTATATTTCAGTTTGTGCTGAAAGTTTATAGTTATTGTTTTTACAATTGGTAGTTTTATGAAATATGATTCCATGCAAACAAATTTTGTGGTTATGAGCTCTGAAAATTCGGCCCCGGCCTCCGCCCGCTTTGCTTTTTCTTTCTGGGTGAGTTTTAACGGATTAAGTTCCGGGGTAAATTTTGGAAGACAGATAAAGTTTGTAGATAAGACACTACCCATAGATTTCACCATCATTCTACGAGGACTTTATGATCTGAGTTCTAGTTTCCTATATGTAATATGATTCCATCAAACAAATTTTTTGGTTCTTGTTTCTTGGAGTTTAAGAATTGGCTTCATTTCAGAATCTATCTATTTAAGAAGTTCCTAAACTTCAGAAATTAACACTTCTTCCTATGCTATTTCCAAAGTTTTTCATATTCTCTTGTTCTTGTCATGTGACTCAAATATATTGTTCAATATTCTCTTGTTGTTGTTATGAATCTCTATGATTTAACTGGTGTTTTTGTTTTAGCTACATCTCCTATATATATGTGGGTTTTATGTTTCGGTTTAGTGAATGTTGTGGTTTCGTATTTAAAAAAAAATCTGGACTTTTGTAGCGATTATAATCGCCACTAGTATCCAGAACTGTGGCGGTTAAAACCACCACATCTCTTGAAATCTAACTGGTATTTTTGTTTCAGCTACATCCCCTATTTATGTGGGTTTTATGTTTCGGTCTAGTGAATGTTGTGGTTTCGTATTTTAAAAAAAAATTCTAGACTTTCGTAACGATTATAACCACCATTAGCATCCAGAATTGTGGCGGTTAAAACTGCCTCATTACTTGAAATATATTTTCCTTGAGAGTATTTGTAGCGGTTATAACCGGCACAATTCTGAAGATTTGCATCAGTTATAACCACTGCTAAAGCAAGCACTTCATAAAATCTATCCCGCTAGTCCTTAAACCATTGAGGAATGTCATTGCAACGCATTGCAATTATAGCGGGAGTGTAGCGGTTTTAAAACCGCTACAATGAAGATAGTGGCAGTTAAAACCGCTGGGATAGGTAAAAAATTATGCTACGATAGCCTTATTTTTTTGGTAGGGGTTATAAGAGATTAAATTTCTCATTTGAAAAACTAAAAAGGTAAATAAATAAATAAATAAAACTACAGGAAGCGACCCTCCATTGGATTAAAGGCCTTGAAGTAGCAGTGGTATGTCTGAGACGAGCAACATTTTTCTAGGAAGAGGATAATCAAATGGATAAAGAAATCAGGAGATTGGAAGGAGGAGATGAATGTAGGCCGTAACACGCAGAAATTCTGAGAAGTGGCCGTTATATGCAGAAAATAAAGACCAAATCAACTACATTTAAATTTAAAAGTATATAAGATATTATTAATGTATGAATTCAATTTATTTAAATAAACAACTTATATTATTCTATTATTTAAATAGTTTTCATATTTATTACATCATCCAATTTGACTCCGGTCCAACCACAGAACACTTATCCTCTACTTCTTCTTGTTCTATGCATGTCCAGTTCAATTTTCAAATTCTCAAAACTGATCACTCAAAGTCACAATCCTCTTACAATATCTATTACTATTAAAATTACATTTAACATATTCAATTTTAAATATACTCAAATAAAAACCTTGAAACTCTAAAGTTGATCTCTATAATTCAAATTTTCCTTCAATTCCCTCTTTAGTCTTTATCAAAAAGAAGAATGTCATCAACAGAAAAGTATACAATCAAATAAATTTGTTAGCATGCGCCAAAAATAAATAAAAAATTTGAATGCTGCCACTTTCTTTTTCAGGTGTTTTCTAAATTCCTCCAACCAAATAAATTCAAAACACAAATAAAATAAGAAAATTTTAAATTCCTCAACTATTTTATTTCTTTTTTCATTTCCATATTTCAAATCAAATGCTTAACAACTAAAACGCAGTAACACACACTGGTTTCTTCACGCCTTAAAGGCTAAAACACATCACAACAACCAGCCACTATTGAATTACAAAATATTCACACACAAAGGCTAAAAAAATCAAACAATAAACATTAATTAAAATATAATAATAACAACTCCTCCATTATTATTGAATAGGGATCATTTGCGGTGAATCAAAATGCTCCACGTCACCGAGTACATAGCGGTACTTTGCACCGATACACAGTAAGAAATGACGTGGCACATAATGATTCATCGTTGGACGCCGTCTAATGACCGCGTGGATTTTTTTTTTTTTTTTGTGGCGAGGAACCCCTCTGCTTTGCGGCAAGTAAACCTCGGTCAACCTAGCAGGCAACCTACACCATTTACCCGGGCCAATGCTTAAAACTGTCACGACCACCCCATGTGATTCGAATTAGGGACTTGGGCTTTGCCCAGTCGAGTTCCCCCCACATGAGCTAAGCCATGGTGGGTGGAATAATTTTTTAGAACTAAGTTGATACATATCTCGGAATAAAAACTCCTGTTCCTTTCCTCCCAGTAGCCAGTGCGCTCCTTCTCACCTTCTCTAGCTCATGCGCTAACCATGCGCGCCTCTGACAATTCTCACAAACAAAGGGTGCTTGCCATTGCCTCATCCCCATATCAAACGTTCCATAACGGCTCGCATCAACAAATGAACCAGACATTGGATAAAGTTGTGGTCTTTCTCCATTAATGGAGAGCGGAGGAGCTTCGTTTTTCCTCTTTTGTTCTTCTTCCTCGTCGTCATCCGAAATGAGGCGCATAATTCGCTCTTCAATCTCCCTATAGAAATTTTCGTTGTCTTCTTCACTTATGTTTCTCTCCATGCTAGGAAAACAGATTGCGGGGAGAGAATGTTTAAGGAACTATTATATAAGCCGAATGCAGAGAACTTTTCTCCTTCGGAATTCATTATCTATCATTAGTTAAGTCGGTCCATGCAATGGAGGAGAATGAGGGGATTTAGGATCCATGGGAATTTGGAAGACTGGGCCTTTGCTTCTCTCCATTCATATTTTCTTTGAGCCAAAATTTACGGCCCAAATCTGAGGCGTTCCTGTCTTTACTATTGTTATATATTTGAATGGTGAAAAGGGGGTTTAAAAGCTGACATTTATTATTTTAATGATTTTTTAATGGCTTAAATTTCTATTTTAGTTCTGAAGTTATACTCTAATGGCTTTTTAACATAGAAAACTTCAACGGAATTATTGTTCGAATGATTTATTTTATTTATTATAATTTAAATTAATGTGTAAAACGTGGGAACAAAATAATGTATTGTATGTATTTTTTTAATGTGATATTAAGTGTACGCTTAAAAAAATAAAAAATTAAAAAAAAAAGTGTACGGTACATTATTAATAATTCAGCAGAGAGGTATGAAGATGGATGTGATATATATGTTCAAAAATTTTGAAATAAAATTCAAAGTCATTCGAACTTCGATTTCAACAAATGCATGTATAACGTCTCTATTAGAGAACTAAGCTCAGCATTTAGCTTAATTACTCATTTGTAATATCCAATGCAATGTGGACACGTGTACACCTATGGCTGGCAAACATCTATAAATAGAATCCTGTAATCTCATTAGACAACACAATAATAATTCCTTTCCATATCCTCTATTTCCCGCCTTTGGCTGACTTTCTCCAAATCTTGCAATTCCATAGTCTCGAAATAAATGAGCCAAAATAAAGCACTTGATACATAATTATAAAACCTTTATATTATTAATTAAGGGGCTTAAATAATATATGAATCTTACATACTTAAAATCAAATCAAAAGCCTCAGTATGAAGACTCAAATGAGTCCAAGATCATTTAATTTTGAGGTCATTAAAACACTCAAGTATTGAACATTTGTTATGTGATTAAAGTCGTTAATATAAGTAGTTCAATTAATTGTTTTGAATTTTTGGCAAAATTTATCAAAATGATATTCTTACAAAATTATAGAAGTACTACAGACATGTAGAAGAGAGCTTAGATATCTAAGAAAATCTAGATTTTTGCCCAACATTTAATGTGGACGATCATCGTAAGCAAGTGCTATCACCATTGCCCGACTTGTGTCATCCAATTGTCATCGCTTGACTTCTATCGTTCAACTTTCATTACCTATCTACCAATATTTCTTATCTCTGAATAACTAATATTTATTGTGAACTCCCTTTCTTCATTCACTTGGAATAACCCTCAACTCACCTTCTGAACTCCCTTTCTTCACAAATAAATTAAATAATTCTATTAATTTTTATTTTTAAATGTGTTAATTAAGTGATAAATTATGTCTTACATGCCATGTTCTTCTTCAATATAGAAAGTATTAGATGATATATGTGAGCAGACATTGAATTTAAGATATCTCTCTTTCTTTAAATTGTGTTTCTTCAACTCGTTTCAGATGGACTTTCTTCACTTAAAAGGATTGGCTTGTTTGCCTATTTCTTTTACTCTTCTTTTTCATGTGACTCATTTCTCATGTAAAAAATTTAATTTATCTTTCATCAAACAACTTTGGATCTGATAGATAATAGGAAAATATTTTTTTATAATTAATGTTAATATTAACATCTCAGCTTTCAAGAAAAATTCATATATTACATAGATAAAAAAGAATGTTATAAGAGACATTAAATATCTCATGTGAAAAACTAGAAATGTTAAAAGAAAAAAAAAACTTGTAGTAGCAGTAGTTAGTCTAAGACGAGAAACATTTTTCTGGAAAGAGGACAATAAAAAGGATAAAGAAACCACTTATCTCTCGCGGCGAAGCTTGCTCTCGCTCTCAAGGCAAATCCCACTCCCTCTCTCGCTCTCGCGGTGAAGCCTGCTGTCGCGACCCTCTCTCGAGGCGAAGCCCGCTCTTGCTCTTACGGCGAAGCCCACTGCCACGATCTGCGACCCGCTCTCACAACGAAGCCCACTACCGTGACCCACTTTCGCTGCGAAGCCCGCTCCTGCTCTCGCGGCTAAAAATCCACAACTGTATAAGATTAGTTGGGTCAAAAAGGGAATGTAGATCATGGTTACTGAATCTTGTCGTGTGACCTTCTCTATTGGCAAACAGTATGTGTGTGACGTATTATGTGATGTCCTTTATATGGGCGTATGCCATTTGACTTTGGGGAGACCATGTAAGTTTGATGTGGACGCTCATTATGATGGCTGGGCAAACGTGTATTCCCTCGATTGGAAGGGGCAAAAGTTGCGATTGTTACCTGGAGTGGCTGAAGTGCCTTTGTTGAGTAAAGGAGTACCCAAGCAAGCCACAGTCCATATGGTGTTGGGTTCCTTGTTATTACAATGTTGGCGAGAATAGTCTCCTATGTTTGCTTCACTAGTTGCCGAAGTGAATGCATTTTCGCAATCGCAAGAGCTCTCTAGTGATATTTTTGAACTCCTCACTCGTTATCATGATGTCATACCAGAGGAACTACCTACCGAGCTTCCACCTCTTTGGAGCATCCAACATCAAATTGATTTCGTATCCGGTGCCATATTGTCGAACTTGCCCCACTAACTCAACCCAAAAGAACAACTGATTTTGGCAGAGCTTGTTGATGATTTGTTGAGGAAATAGCTAATACAAATCAGTTTAAGACCTTATGTTGTGCCCTCACTATTGGTACCAAAAAAGATGGCAACTGGCGGATGTGTGTCGACAACAAAGCTGTTAATAAAATCACAGTCAAATATAGGTTCCCAATGCCACACTTAGAAGATCTGCTTGACAAGCTCATGGGGTCATCGGTCTTCTCAAAATTGGAGTTGCGGATTGGCTACCATCAAATTCGTATTTGGCCAGGAGATGGAAGACTAATTTTTAAACACCGCAAGGACTATATGAATGGAAGGTATTGTCGTTCGGATTATGTAATGCGCCTTCCACATTCATGAGGATGATGAACGAAGTTTTAAAACCTTTTTTCGGCAAATTTTGCATTGTATATTTTGACGATATATTGGTAGATAGCGCCAAACGACAACAACATATACCGCACTTAACATCTCTTTTTAAAATCTTAAGAGCACACAAATTATTTGTCAATATCCCCAAATGCAAATTAGCAACCTCCAAGGTCCAATTTTTGGGGTTTATTGTCTCGGCGGACGGTATTCATGTTGATCCACAAAAGGTCTCCGCTATACAAGATTGGCCACCACCAAAATCATTCTTTGATGTTTGCAGTTTCCAGGATTTAGCAAACATTTATAGGCGATTTATCAAGAATTTCAGCATTCTCATGGCTCCAGTTACTTATTGCTTAAAGTTCAAATCATTTCGGTGGGAATCCAAACAACATTAATAAAGCTTCTAGGGTTATACATGTCATTACCGGTACCTGATTTCCATTATCACTCCACTCCTCACTAGATTTCAACGCGACAGTTGATTGTTGTAATATAATCATCCTCAATAGGACAAATCGGTCTCTTGTAATCAATTCAAATACTAGTGGAATCATTTCAACTAGCGTGACCATGTGGTTTTCCCCTTTTCCAGAGTTTTCCATGTAAAAAATATTGTGTTATCTGTTTGTGCGCTAGATATCCGTACAACGATAAGACATAAAATTTTAACTCTTTCATCGCGTATATTCTAGCCCGCAACACACATCTACAGTACAAAATTTTCCTTCTCGCTTGGAATAACCCTTAACTCACCTTATGAACTCCCTTTCTTCAAAAATAAATTAAGTCATTCTATTATTTTTATTTTTAAATGTGTTAATTAAGTGGTAAATTATGTATTACATATCATTTTATCTAGTTTTCATTTTTTTTTAATTCCAAATTATTCCTTTTTTATCTCTCCAAATTGAATGACTCTATGATAACAAACAAGGTGTGACCTTTGCGGCTTGGAGAACTAAAGCATAGTTGGATGTTTCAAACTGATCAACTCTTGTTTTCTTCTTGTGTTCTCAATCACCTGATCACACTCTAGCCAAGTTATTCGGAATCACTTTAACAAAGTTATATGAAAAGAATTCAAGCTCTAGTTAAAGTAGAACAATATGTTCATAATTTTCAATAAACAACCAAGAGAGTAAAGTGGAAGTAAGAATCGACATAAAAGTTCATTTGCCAACAACGGCAAAGCATTTCCTTTTAATAACCCAGCGAAGAGGGATTCCCATTTTTCCACAATGGACAATTTGCATTGTAAGGTTCTCGCATCGATTTTATTTACTGGTTTAACAAGTGCCGTTTGAGGAGCTTATTCTTATTGACGAAGAAGGAAGTACTACCTAAATGACAGTCAGCTAGCTCAATAATGTTTTCCTCCCATTACTGATAATTTCTAGTAGAAGATGAATGTCCAGCCTGCTGGAGAGCTTCTGTTCCTTGATCCCTTGCGTTCAACTATAACTTATGTTTAAAATTGTTATCTTGTTGTTACTTTTTTTTTCCTGCTCGCTTCCAAAATGAAAAAGATTACATACCAATTTTTCTACTTTTATTAATTCCAAATTATGTCTGATGCAGAGCATCTTAGCTAAATTGTTACTTAGGCATATATTAATTAGTTTGTTATGAGTTTGTTACAAGTCTTCTAGAATCTTCTAGGATTCTCTAGGTTGTCTTTATTTGAGTATTATATATATATGGAATGTGTAAGAGGAAAGGATCATATGATAAATATTCTCTCTTTTGTGAAGTTTTAAGCTTGTGTTCTTCTTCTTCCCTGGATTGGATCAAATCCTTCAAGCAGGTCCGATTCTTCCGACCATCCAACTACATCAATGCCTTTTTTTATCTCTCTAAATTGAATGACTCTATGAAACAAACAAGGTGTGACCTTTGCGGCATGGAGAACTAAAGCATAGTTATTTGGAATCACTTTAACAAAGTTATATGAAAAGAATTCAAGCTCTAGTGAAAGTAGAACAACTTCGATAATATGTTCATCATTTTCAATAAACAACCAAGAGAGTAAAGTGGTCTATGGATCAGAGAAGTAAGAATCGACATAAAAGTTTATTTTCAAACAACGACAAAGCATTTCCTTTAATAACCCAGCGAAGAGGGATTCCCATTTTTCCACAATGGACAATTTGCACTGCAAGGTTCTCGCATCAATTTTATTTACTGGTTTAACAAGTACCGTTTGAGGAGCTTATTCTTACTGACGAAGAAGTGTAGAAACTTAGAGCCAGAGAACAAGAAAGGAAAAACCAGAAAATGAATAAAGAAGGTAAACTTTGTATATCATAGAGATGGTACATCAACCTATATATAGGCGTACAACCTACTCTTTGGACGTATCCAGAAACTATTTATTATTGGTTCTAGTTATTTACATTTACTTATATTATTATTATTATGTTCTAATACTCCCCCGCAAACTGATGGGTCTTGGGTTATCATCAGTTTGAGTCGTAGTGCAGCAAACCTCGGAGTTGAAAGAGCTTTAGTAAATATATCAGCAATCTGATCGACAGAACTGATAAGAAGAAGCCGAATAGTGTTCTTTTGAATGTGATCCCATATAAATTTCTGATCTATCTCGATATGTTTTGTAAGAGCGTGAAATACCGGGTTATTCGCTAGTGCAATTGCAGAGGTATTGTCACAAAACATATCCGATGGTCTTTCTTGCTGGATACTGAAATCACTGAGCAGACGCCTTAGCCAAATAACATCAGATGTCAAGGCGGCTAATGCATGATATTCTGATTCTGTTGACGAGTGAGCAACCGTTGATTGCTTCTTGACTGTCCATGAGATAAGCGTGTCTCCGAGAAATGAACAGTACCCGGACGTGGATTTGCGAGAAATCAGATCCCCAGCCCAATCAGCATCTAAAAAGGATGTAAGAACAAGTTTAGATTTAGTGATAGCTATGCCATAAGATAGTGTACCTTTTATGTTACGAAGAAGATGTTTGAGAAGATAGACGTGTTGAGGTAGAGGGTTCTGCATGTGCTGGGATAGTTGATTCACGGTGTAGGCTATATCAGGTCGAGTGAGCGTCAAGTACTGAAGAGAACCGGTGATTCTGCGGTATAGTTGAGGTTCCGATAGAATGCTGTCAGGCGGTATGTCTTCGGGCATTTTTGTGCAATTCGGATTTGCCACAGGTTTGCAAAACTGAAGCTGTGCTTGCTAGAGGATGGAGTCCGCATATTGTTGTTGAGATAAGAAATACATTTCCTGGTATGTATCTATTTTGATACCAAGAAAGTTATGAACCAGTCCCAAACGCTTCATAAAAAACCTGTTAGCAAGCTAGTCTATTGCATAGTTAATAGTATTTAAATCATTACCGGTTAGGAGAATGTCGTCCACGTATATTAGAAGAAAAAGGCGGATGTTGTGGCTGTGAAGAATGAGAAGCGAGGGATCCGCGGAGCTATATGTGAAATCTAGTGAGGTAAGATATTCGGTGAGAGTATTGTACCACTGACGCGGCGCTTGCTTGAGACCGTAAAGAGCTTTGTGAAGGTGGCAGACGTGGTTCGGATAATTTGTATCTTCAAAACCTTTCGGTTGTTTCATAAAGACAGTTTTCGAAAGCTGACCGTGTAGAAAAGCATTTGCAACATCTAGTTGCTGGATGGGCCAATTGTGATATAATGCAACAGCAAGCAATACTTGGATCGTTGGAAGTTTAGCGACGGGGCTAAATATCTCGTTGTAGTCGATGCCAAACTCTTGATGATTTCCCTGTGCAACAAGATGAGCCTTATACTTTGCTATGGATCCATCCGAGTGATGTTTAGTTCTGTATGTCCAGTGGCATCCAAGAACTTGTGCTCTAGTGGGTGGTTCAACTAAGCTCCAGGTACCTTGTTGTTGTAAGGCAAGGAATTCCTCATTCATTGCTGCACGCCATTCAGGAAATCTTGAAGCTGTAGCATACGTGGTAGGCGTGTTACTGGGAAGATAATCCGAGCCGGAGTGAAGCAGATTCAATCGTTGAATCGGCTTAAGGGATCCAGTTTGATTACGCGTGATCATTATATGTCTCTGAGGAGGAGGAATCTCGGTATTAGTCACAGGTGATGGTGGAGAGAGGTAGTTGCTTGGAGATTGATTTGGTGCAGTATCGATGGGCTGGCTTACTGGCTGATGTGTATAGGAAGAAACGGTATTGAAAGTTGGCTTTATGGATGTAGGAAGGAGAAGTGACGGTGGAAAAACAGGAGAAGAATTTGGTTGGTGGGTCTTCTGATCGCTGAAAGGAAAACTGCTCTCGTCAAACGTAATGTGCCGAGAGATAGTAATTTTGTTTGTTGATATATCCAGGCATTTGTAGCCTTTGTAAGCGTCAGAGTATCCGAGAAAAACGCACATTCGAGCCTTATCGTGCAGCTTATTGTGAGAGTGTGGAGGGTTTAGGGGAAAACACGCACAACCAAAAACTTTCAAACGAGTGTAGTCAGGTTTAGATTGATGGATGAGTTCGAACGGTGTGGAGTTAAAAGTAACTGGTGAAGGCATTTTGTTAATAAGGTAGGTAGATGTCAGGACAACCTCAGGCCAGTGCTGATAAGGCAACGAAGCCTTTTTGAGCAACATTCTCGTAGTTTCAATAATATGTCTGTGTTTGCGCTCCGATACTCCGTTTTGTTCCGGAGTATAAGGATAGGAGATTTGGTGGAGAATGCCGTGATTGCTAAGGTATTTAGCAAAATTATGATTAACGAATTCTGAGCCTCCATCGGTCTTGAGAGTATGAATAGTATTAGATGTATGTTTTTCAACAAAAGTCTTAAAGTTAACAAAGATATAAAAAACTTCTGATTTGTGACGCATCAGAAAAATCCAAGAAAATCGAGAAAAATCGTCAACAAACAAAACATAATATCTATATCCTTGCACAGAAATCACAGGGGCGGGGCCCCAGACATCAGAGTGAATAAGAGAAAGCATAGTCATACGACGATTGTCAGATTTTTCAAAAACTAATTTTCTTCCTTTTGATTCTTTACAAGGAAAACATGAAATTTTATCTAAATGTAAGGCAGTACCTAAATGACAGTTAGCTAGCTCAACAATGTTTCCCTCCCATTGCTGATAATTTCTAGCATAAGATCAATGTCCAGCCTGCTGGACGAGCTGCTGTTCCTTGATCCCTTTAGCTCGCATGAAGAGATAGAGGAGGCAGGCTATGCTTTCTTCATCTATAAGAACATGGAATCTACTTAAGTGGTTCTTGTTGAACTAATAAAGAGTATTGATTGGAGGACCTTGCTGTGCAAGCTAGCCATTGACCGCTCTTCATTTGTATAAGATGAGTATATATATATGAGATAGAGAGATGTTATAATCTAGGAGCTCGATATTATGTATTGATAATTACAAACAGTATTGGTGTTTATTTAGTTTCTCTTGTTTTATATACTGCTTACATTTTTGTGTGCATTACTAATACTTAATGTTCAACATACACAAAATATCATCAAAAGAATAGAGCTCTCAATAAAGGGTTGTATAGCTTATACTTATTTGAAAGAATATATAATTTTAATTTTCTTGTGTTAATGAATGTTAAAAGGTGTATGTTAGCTTAGAAACCGTGCACACACACACAAAAGGGGAATGAAAAATAAATGTTTTAAATTTTTTGTTAAATCGTACTGTACGATCCATATTATATTGTATGATTAATTCAGATAGAAATTAATTAAAATGTTTTATTTTGATCAGAGAAATAAATTTTGATTTTACCTAACCATGCTGTACGATCAACACATCGTATTAGACAATTAGCTTTTATAAAAAAAACTCTACCGTCAAATCAGACTTACTTAAAATAAGCAAATTTAAAAATTGAACAATTCATACTGTATGAACCTATTTGCACTGTAAGATCTTTTATAATATTTCCTAATTTAATTGAGGTAATTAAGAAATAAAATTGTATCTTAATTAATTATAGATCGAGCTAGATGTTCATGTATCGCACAATACAAACCATCAAACAACACTATGGACTAACTTTGGTTCATTTTGTACAATCTAATATTTGATTTACACTAATCGTATTGCATGATTAATAATTATACAAAATGATCTATGGCGATAACAAATTAATCGTACTATATGATCCATTTATCGTACTCTACAAATAGAATCAGTATAATTAAATTATTAGGATTATTAGAAGCCCACTACTTAAGCTTTCTTAATAGACTTTGTAAAAGTCTTTCGTAGTTAGAGAATTGTGTCTTCTACGAGAGATCACTGAAGAGTTAGTTTTTAGCAAGGGATAGAAATGGTGAGGTTGTGAGAAAGGGAGATGATCCTTATGGGTTTCAAGGGTGTTTGAAAGGGGATTCATATAATTGCTCTGACCAACATATAATTGAGATCTTCCATGTGTTATTGTTCATGTTGAGAGAAGCTTTGGAAAGACCCCTTTGGTGTTAAAGGGCCACCGACACTCCACTGTACCAGAAAAAAGTGATTTGGGCTGCTCTGCTGCAGCAGGAAGGTGAAAGTGAATTGGGCTACTTTGCTATACTGGGAAGCTTAAAGTGATTTGGGAAACTCCACCGCACCGAGTAGGTGAAAGGAATTTCATCTCTTCTTCTCACTGATGAGGTGGAAGTGATTTTGTGAGGGATTCATGGCCTAGTTGTCGGGGATGAATGAGAGTCATTATTATTTAGTGCAATATTAAAACAAGAGGACTTCAAGGACCAATTAGCCCTTAAAGGACCCACCTTACTAGAAAAATAATGAAGTACCTGACCTCCCAAGTTAACATGCTTGTACAAACCTCCCAACTTACATAATGTAGGTCATTTTTGCCATTCTGCTTATGCCAAAAAACAAATCCCTACACAATTTGTCAATTTCAGAGAGAATTCCCTTATAAATAATGGAATGCGTGTATTGAAAGATAGGAATTGACAAAATTAATGACTTAAGAAGAGTAAGTCTACCTTCTAAAGAAATAAGCTTATTTTCCCAAGAATTCATCTTTGCCATAGTCTTCCCCAAAAGATAAGTAAAATGTGCCCTTACTAACCTCCTTAATGTAATCTTTACCCCCAAATAAAGCATCTCCTTAACTCTTCTAAGGACAACTAGCCGAGCTATAGCTTTTCTTTTACTCTTCTTCACAATTTTCCCAAAAGAAACCACAAATTTTTGGTAATTAATGCTTTGGCCAGTCCATCTACAAAAATCCAAAAGGATCCCCCTTACCTCCTTTACCATTTTAATTTTAGCCTCAGAAAAGATGACATTGTCATCAACATCTAACAAATGAAATATTCTGGGAATATATGGGCAAATTTTGATTCCAATGATATCCTTCTTATAAGCCAACACATTAGATAATAGTTGTGAGCAAAGAACAAAAAGAACAGGGGATAAAGGGAAACCTTGTCTGAAGCCGCACATAGCGTTGATCCAATTAGAATACATCCCATTGATAGAAATTAAGAATCTTGGATCTACTACACAATCCATAATAAGCCTTAAAAATTTAATTTGAAAGCCAAAATAAATAAGAATTTGCTCCAAAGTGGATGACCCCATACTGTCATAAGCCTGCTCCATATCAATCTTAAAGGAAACAAAACTTTTAGAAGATTTGAAAAATCTGAATTTGTGAAAAATTTCTTAAGCTATTAGAACATATTCTAAAATCAAATGCCCCTTCTGAAAATCTGCCTATTCTTCAGAAATAAGTTTAGGAATATTACCACACATTCTGTTCAATAGAACTTTAGCCACTATTTTATAAATCATCTTACGCAATCTTATAGGCTTAAAATTGGCTAGGACCAAAAGATTATCCAATTTAGGAATAAGCATAATTAATGTCTCCTTCCAACTTGCATCCATCACACCAGTAGAAAAAAAAAAGATTTATAGCACTCTAAACATCCTCCTTAATAATTTTCCAATAAAATTTAATGAAGGAATATGTAATACCATCATTACATGGAGATTTAAAGCCCCTGAGCTGGTTCACCACTCCTATAACCTCCTCTAAAGAGAGATCCGCCTCTAGACAGCTTCTATCATTTTCATTAAGTATAGAGAAGGGCGACGACCAATCAAACAAAGAGCATTCCCTAGGACACCATTTGTTGCTGAAATAATCAAGAAATACCTCATCAATCTACTTTTGATCTTCCACAATCACCCAATTCCCATCTTTAACCTTATGGATCCAATTAGAATTCCTTTTAGCATTAGCATAAGAACGAAAGAACCTAGAGTTTAAATCCCCCTCTGCCAACCATTTTATCATAGCTCATTGCCTCCACCAAGTGTTAACCGGGCTAATGTATTATTAAGTTCATTCACCTTAGCTCTAAGGAGCAGAATCTTCTGATCTAAGAGCACACCCTCAATGACTTCCTCCATTTGCAACTCCAGTATTTCCTTCCTAAGAGAATCTTTCAATGTATTAAGTTCTTAAAGCTTAACTTTTCTCTAAAAAAATAAAGCTCTTAAGGATCTCATGAGTTTGATGTTAAGAACTTCAGAAAAACTTCCAACAGTCTTCTTAGCCCAAGAATTGGAAGCCATCGCCGTAGAAGCGTAATAAGAGGCCTAACAGTCTTCAAATATTAAAATCTTCTTGGCATTAGGAAAATTTTTCAGTAACTTATCCACAATGGGGAAATGATCCGAAGCCACCCTAGCAAGATGCTAAACAACCACCAATTAAGAATAATTAATTGCATAAGAGTTCAGAAAACATCTGTCTAATATTTCCAAGATCCGAGCTCCACCAACTTTATTATTACTCCATGTGAATCTAGGTCCAATAAAGCCAACATCATGGAAATCATTATTTGTAATAAAAGTCATCATCTTTTTTGAACCTAGAGAAAAAATAAAAAGTTTTCCCCCTCTTTTATCCTCTTTTTCTAACAAACAATTGAAATCTCCACCAACCACTGAAGGAGAATCCTTGGAGGAATACAACTCAATCTTTCTCCAAAGCTCTCTCCTAAAAATCTTTGCTAAAGATATTAAGGTCACCAATGATACATTGGGAAGAAGAATCCAAGAAGGTAAAAGAAGCCAAACTAGACTTCCTCAACTCTAAGATCCCATCGGATAACCCGTCTGAAGGAACATAAAAAAAATCCCAATCCACAGCAATAAGAACATTAACTTCCTTCCTATCAATGGAAGTTAATTTAGTCTCCAATAACCCAACAAAAAATACATCATACTCCTTCACAAACTCCTTAAGGTATAGAGAAGCTTGTTTTTTTCTTAGCTCCTATACAATTCCAAAAGGCAATATTTAACATTTAACCAATAAAAGGGGCAACCACCCCCAAATCATCTTTCTTCCCCACATCAAATATCCTATTTTTAGGAAGAATATTAAATGGTCCTAACCCTTTATGTTTTTTAGCCAACTTTCTTTTAACAGAAGAAGAATCTCTGCCACCATAACCAGCCCCCTCACTATAGTCCACACCCTTCCCACAACTACTTACCTCACCACATCCACCTCCCTCACCACAACCAGCTCCCCCTGAACCCAATTTACAACTACCCAACAATGCTAAAGGAGATCCCTCAACGTCCAACCCAGAACCATCAGGAACAACAACCACTTCCCCCTCTTCAGTACTAGATATAGAACCATTAACCTCCTCACCAACTTCAGTAAGCAAACCAAATTTATCAGACTCCCTAAAAGGAGAAGAAGAAGCCAACTTGCAAGCATTTACCTTATCATAATCATTAACAATGATAGAAGAGAAACCAACATATTTTTCCTCCCCCATAACCTCAATAATTGAATTTAACGCAGGAACAACTAACCCTTCAACAACGTGATCAGGAACATCCACTTCCTTGAGATCACCTTTATTTACACCAGTCCTCACAGTTTCAACAGAAGGGACACTAAAGTCCCTATTATCATTAACATCATGAAGAGGAACCCTCCTCCGCCTTAAAGAGTTCGTCACACCACCCTTACCATAATTGAAATGGATCCAAGGTCCATAACTAGACGTTAGATTAGCTAGACCAGCTACTTCAATGTCCAACTTTGATGCAACAATAAGACCCCCCATCTTAACTACAAGAAGCTCACCCAAAGGAACTTCACCAACCTGCTCCTTCACAACTGATGCAGATTCACACCTACTGCTTAAGTGGCCAATTTTTTTGCATTTAAAATAGAAATTTGAAATCCTTTCATACTCAATCATTTGGAAGAATCTACTAGAGCTCCCTTCAACCCATACACCCGAAGGAAGTTGATTATCCAACAAGATACAAATACAAAATCGAGCAAACTTTCTCCACCCCCATTGGAACACATTGCCATCCAAGATATAAGGTTTTCCCACTTGTAAGGCAATTCTACAAACATTAACTTCATCCCAATATTGTAATGTTAAATTCGACATTCTAATCCATACCGGAGCTGTCAACCCCTTTAAGGATGATGGGAAAAGCTTGGTGACCATTTATCAATGCCACTGATGTGACCATTAACATACTATGGTCCTTCAGATAGAACTGACTCAACAACATCATCTTTCATAAAAGCACATAGGATCCATCCCAAACCTAACATAGTTTGGTGGAATTTACCAAACCGGCTTCATTGCCTTCGCAATTTAAAGCTAATCAAATGGAAAGGAATGTTATCAGTAGACACCTTTACCACAAGAGCATTATGTAACTTCTTAATATTCTCTTTTTCAATATCCTCATTCATCTTCATAGCTATTCCATCTTTAGAAAAATAATTCCCATAATCCATATCACCAATCATAATGTTAGGCTTTTTCTTCCAAACATTAGACATACCATTCCCAACTGGATCCTTTGAATTAAGGACAGATGTGTTGATTGCATTATCAACAAAATTCAATTCTCCCATGACCCCAGGAAGAATAGCATGTGCATTCACCGAATCATTAACTGATAAACCAGCTCTATCATCCCTACCTTGAATTTCAGTTTGGATAGCTGAAACAACATTTTCCAAGTTTTCTAAAGAATCAGTTTCAGAATTTTTGGTGAAGCTACTAAACCTATCAACTTGAATCTTCCACCCCATAGAAGAGGAGGCTCTTGAGTCAAATTTAAGCCCAGATATCATCTTTCTAGAAGGACGAATATCAGAAACTTTTGGGCTTTTAAAATCATTTTCAACAACCACTTATTTACCTTTTTCCATTGTGAGGATATTCTTTTAAATCACACTAGAACCACCTTCATTGATAACCAGCAGTTTAGGCTTAAAAAATCCATCTCTAGCCGAAGAACCTTAAAACTTATGCTGAAAACATCCAATGAAGAGCAGAATCCTATCTTAGAATTTGAATGAGGAAAGACCATAGAGCCAGTAACTTGAGGACGGAAATCCACAGTGGAAAGCTGCTGAGAACCTCTGGTGGATGGAGAACTATCATCCGCCACCATAAAAGTAAGCAAAACCCACAAAAAATAGAAATTTAAAAATCACATTCTCACTAGAAAAATCAGGACACTCTCTCACTAGAAAAATCCAGCTAATCCTTATTTAATATATTGATGAATGAATATTTTTTTATTCCATACTTGTTATTTTTGTTTCCTCAATGTAATAAAATTAGCTTTTTTATTTATTTATTATATATTTTATTTGTCTAATTAATGAGAAGTACTTAAATGTGATAATATTAATGAGTGATTGATTGATCTTAATAATAATTGAATAAGCAATAAATTTTTCTAAATATGACTAAAATTGATATCCATTAATAATCACAGTTTTTGAAATTAAAGGGGTATGTGATTTACTTGGATGATCTTTTTAGCGACCAACTTTTATCTTGGTCTCTTTTAAAAAATGTGGTTAATAAAATTACTAATTAAAATAATTATATATCATCCAAATAATTAATCATTAGCATCAAAACAAATGGTTGCTAAAATGTATAATTTTAGCTACCACTGCTAATTAGTGGTCATGAATTTAGCAGCCAAAAAAAGTTTTGGCCGCTACTGCGACAAACCAACGACCCAAAATTTTTTGGTTGCTACTCGCTTTAGCGACCAAATTAACTTGATTAGTGACCAATTTCGATGGTCGCTATTGGTTGCTAATATAGTTTTCTCTTGTAGTGTGTACTCACTTGTACATCTTATATTATTGCCTATGAATACTCATAGTTTCCTTATGGAGGCTTATAAATGGACTGTTGTGTTTCATAATCTTGCACTCATGATTGCAAGTCAATTATCTCATTCACTACATGTCCCTCGTATACACTCATGAGAATTCATATTCACTACAAGTTCTTGGCCCTCGCTTGTAAATTAGTTAATTGAATAAGACAGGTCACTTTAATTTCATCATTTTTTGGTCAAATTGTGCATTGAGCATTTTGCCAGTCATTTACCCCTTTTTTATTCGTTGATATTCAATTAGATGACCAAAATTATTATTCATCGTTTGTATTTTCATTTTGATCGTGCCTTTTATTGATTAAAAGTTTAATTCCCTATTCATTATTTTAGGTTCAGTTCGCCATCATTTGACTTAAGTTTGTTGTTCATTTATGTATAAGTTCCTTGTTATTTGATTCAAGTCTAGGTCTTCTATTAAGTTCAAATTTCAGTAGCCTCTCAGTATCTCCCCCTTATAGGGGAATTTTTTAGAGCTAATCCTTCCCTAGCATGCTATGAGAGTGCATAGGATAGGTGTCGGGTGATATCACGGCTATGATTTTTAAGCCCACCGCACTACGAGAGCGTGCATGGGTCTTTGAGGTACATGTTCGGAAATACATAGTTTTCCTCGCAAGTATAGAAGCATGCCAACGGGTACTTAGAATTATCACAGCCACACCACGAGAATGCATAAAGGCCTACGTGCCTCGCCGCAAATGTCGCACCGGGTTCCCTCCCACCACATTACAAGAGCATGTAGGGTGGCTGTAGTCAGACAGCTTGGAGGAAATGAACAGGGAGTTTGTTTAGAGGAGTCGAAGGCTGCGGCCTTGACGTTGAGTTAAACAGGAAAGATCAGGTGAAGTTTTAAATGAGAGGAGAAGACGAGTGTCGAATGGTTTAAGCTTGAAGTGGGAATCGAGAAATTGGAAGATCTGAAGTAGATGAAGGAACAAGGAAGCTTTGAATCCCAAGAGCTCTTATGTGCGTATCAAAACATACAAGGTCTTATAAGTGTTTGATTATCTTTATAAGCAAAACGAGGATTAAGATGAACAAAACTCACACTATCTAAACGTTTATTAGTAGTAGTTTTCATCGGGATTTCAGCTTATAGTAATTAAAACTCTAACTCATACTAAAGATTTTTCTAGTCTACTGCATTTAAAACTTATCTCATACCTCCGAGTAATAACTTCTTCATCTATTTCTTATATATTTACAAAATAAATCCTTCCTCACCAGAAATCCATGGAACGTATAAAATAGCATGCTCAAGATCAAGTGGTGGCCTTTGAATGTCAGTAGACTTAGCACCTTCTCTTTAATGTCATAGCTCATGATATTACTTCTGAAGAAAGTGAGCTCTAGCCACATGTTGACCTTTTTCCAAAAACTTCTTCTCTACATGTTTCTAGCCCATATCATTTAAGAAATCTTTCGACTTATTGTTGTTTACCATCATAACTTCAACATACAAAGCAAAAGTAAAAAATCCCTATTATTTGTCAAGATATGCATGCAACTCTTAAAAACTTCACTTGCCTTCGCCTTTAACTCAAGAAAATTACCAAATGAACTTTTCATACATGCATGCATTTGTGTGCATGCTTGCAATATCCAACAATTCTTTAGTTAGGATGTCTCAAAGCTCCTCGAAACTCGGCCAATGTATTATGAAGAAAAAATATAAAATTGAAGAACTCAAGTTTTTGCCAAAAAAAAAAGAAAACAAAAAACTGCTCTCATTGTTCAACTTTACTTGTAGATGCACCATTTATATATCAGAGCATATATAAAAATCACATTTATACTAAAATAAAAAATTCATTTAAGCAAAAATATAAATTGTATAAAGCTCACATAATGTGATAAATTTGGACAATTGAATGGACATTGCTATTATACAACTAACATAATGTGATATATTTTTTCCAGTAATAACATCTAATAAAAAAATTTCATTAAACTATCATACAACAACTAGAGGATTTTATGCTACAAAGAATAATTTTGATAGCAAAAGCGATATATTTACATGATATATTAAAATATAATTAATATTCACAAATTAAAGATTAAACTCTAAATAAATTTAAACTTAATATAGCAAAGTTCATCTTCTAATTATGCTGATTAATAAATAAATGCAAATTATATAACTAATTTTTAATTTTTTCCCTAATCATCAAAATTATTATTTTATTTAAAACAAGATAAATCCAAACAAAAAGTAAGATTATTTACTTATAAAATACTCTATACTTACCTCACTTAATTTTCATAAATCTATTCTAAAATTATAAAATGTAGTAAGTTAATATTACATTTTAATTATATTACACTAAATTAATGCTTTTAAGTATTATCATTCAGAATAATTAGGTTAAATAATGTAGAATTTTATTTAATTTTTAATAGTACCTATTATTAAAATTTGTCCTTTTTAATTAAAATAATATAAAAGCTTTGAATAAATATATAATTACATTATTCAAATTCTTTGAAATATAAAAAAATTTAATAATTTATTTTTAACAAAAATAGTTGCGTTGTAACTAACTTTCAATTCATTAAAAGATATTTTTCCTTAATTTACAAATTGTTAAAAGTTAGTTTTTTACTATAATTTAATTATATAAATTAATTTATTCATAATAATATTATATTTTATTTCATGTGCTAGTAAATCTCATTTATTATTATGTCATTAATATTTATACATAGTTGGCCAAATTTTATAGAGAAGCATGATAATAATCAAAATTAATAAAAGAAGCAAAGATTATTAAAAATTTAAAAAGGAGCT
>NW_021319862.1:2590124-2610943 GCF_001605985.2 Dendrobium catenatum | reverse complement strand
TTAATATAATTATATATACATTAATCTAGTAAATATAATTATTCATAAATTAATTTAAATTTAATATATTACTTGAGTTATTCCGAGGCCTAAATTAAGAGTTCACCTAATTTAAATTTATTCTCCAATAAATATTTTTTAATTAATAAAATTTTCTATATATTAATCTAAGAAATATAATTATTCATAAATTTATTTACATTTTATATATTACTTAAGTTATTTCCGCCCAAAATTAACTTTTAGCTTAATTTAAAATAATTATTTATAATGTTGTTTCAGATTAATTTAATTAATTATGAATTATTCTATCAAATATAATTATTTAAAAAAAATTTAAAATTAATATATTACTTAATTTATTACTAAACCAAAATTATCGGACTTACTATCGGCACATTTCCCAACTCGCTAAATGCGCTGAATTGGTTTCGTTTGGCACGTTTATAACATTCGGTGACTCTACTCTTTTACCCCACCAGGCGTAGGTGGGTTGGTGGGCGAGCTTGATTGGGAACCCCCCATATCAAGTCGAATTCGAATTCCCTCTCATACGATACGACTCCTTAAGCGGGGAGAAAATAATTGTGGGTCATGCAACTGTGGGGCTGATTGTTGGTAGACTCGTCCTGAGATTAATTACACCACCAAGTGCCTCTTTTGAGAGATAACAGCGGGTAAGTATCACCTTTAAAAAAAAAAAAAAACTCTTTTTTAAATCTAATCATGTCAACTCTCCTGCTAATCTAAGATTTCAACACTCTCCATAAAATTTCACCTACATTCTTCCGATAGCTTTAGGGCTGTCAAGGGTTTACTTTTTCTCTGTTCGATTTCGCAGAGTTTTGAGCGAATCGCGGCGAAGGTAACCGTCTTACTCCGTTTTCGCACGCTTCTTTGGCTAAATCCCGTAAATCCGAAGGCAAAAATGTTGGATTTAATTTTCTGTGAGATTTAAGATATCCATTTTTTGCCTAAAACCTGCTCAAATTAAATCTTTCTACCGAACAGCCCCTAATTGTCTTCTTCACCGAAGAATGTCATACTTGCTGCCACATCTGCACTCAGGATGGGCAGTGGACCAGGCAATCCTGGCTGAGGAGGAACGCCTCGTCATCATTCGATTTGGCCATGATTGGGATGAAACCTGCATGCAGGTTCTTTATCTTTCCTTTCAAATTTTCTTCTTTCTTTGATTTAAGTTGGATCTACTTAAATTTTATCTTGTGTACAATGCTTTTCTTGGAGATTCGTTCTTCAACTCGTTCCTTCTGATTTATCTTATTCGTTGACATCCGATTAGGATTTCGGTGATAGTTAGGTTTATTATATGGTTTTCTTTCTGATTGCTCCATCTCCATCATCAGCTAGACGAGTGAAGGTTGTCCGCTCAATGAATTTTGTTAGAAACCTGCTCCTTGAGGCGTTTTAATTGTTATAATTTTGTTTGAATGTTAATATTAAAAACTAAGTAAACTATCGTGTATGCTGTCAGTCATACTGGACTGTGATAATAATATGATTTTAAGGCCTTCCTATTTTCAGACAATTCGCATCAGCCATTATCGTTTTAGTCATTTCTAATCCTAGGCCATGTCAAGTGAAAATTATTAGGTGCGGAGACTGGATGTAGAGATACATCCGGACATCCACTTAAAATTTGACACGTGGAGTGCACTTTGGTTGTGCTTTTTCGTGCGCTTTAGTTGCACTTTAGTTCCGCATTGACTGTTCTTTTGTTGTGTTTTTTTACTGCGTTTTACCTACACTTTACCTGCGCTTTTGGTGCACTTGGCTAAAAGTTTCGCGGACATATTAAATGTATAAAGTAATAAATAAATCCAATTAGATATTCACATGTCCACTCAACATGTCAACATTTTATTGGATTCCAGACGTATCTCTAGGTTTGGTCTCCACACCTAATAATTTTCCCATGTCAAGGTCCTTCTAAGTATTTATGTTTTTTACTTTTGGTAGGAAATTTTTTCTAAGTATTCAATGATGCAGTCCTCCGCATTTTATTCACGAAAACCCTTTATATATTGCATTATGCAGTCAAATACGTAAACATAAATTTCAGTTATTAATTATGTATATGTAGAACTAGTGAATGACGCATTTTCCTTATTCTTATTTACTTAGGATAAAGATATTCATTACATCAAACTTAGTTTATTGAGTGTGATATGTTGTCAAGTAAATAATGGTTATTGAAGATTATCTTTGTTCTACATAAATCATGTGGTATTTGACAATTCATGTGAATAACTTTCATGTTTCTGAAAGTTTTATTTAGGATAAACATCCACAATATAGTTAGGATTGTACATGAATTTAAGCTAGAATCTGTAGGGAATTAGGTACATTGTGTAAGCTTGAAAATGATTCAACAGTGTTCCACCCGCATCCTAATAATTGGTGCTTAGTCCCCATTCTAGAGGTGCTTTGTGCTCAATATTTTTTTTAACCTGTAATAGAGATCTATTAATTTATACAAAAGACTAACCCCTAGAAATAGGTCTTATTCAAATGACAATATTTTTGTATCCATGTTCATAAAAGAAGGAAAATAACATGATATGCATGGGAGTAAAAATCAACAATCCCAATGACTATAGTATTGACAAAAAATAACCCTCTCATAATGAATTGTTTGAAGTACACTTTAGCAAAATTGGGAGGCTAAGGATAAACATGTGGGAAAATAGGATAACACAGAGAGATATCACATTAGGAACACACTAGGTACCTCCACATCAATTTTCCTAGCTTAGAAAAAATTGCCTGCAATGAATTGATCATTTGATAGTTGTAAAGAAAATTTGGAACATAATTATTACTCTTCCTATTACGTAACTATGATTCATCGTACATAGGTCCATTTCACTAACACTCAAGATACTTATGGAATGTATCGTTAGAAGCGTAAAAAGTTTCTTCACCTTGTAAAGGTTTGCAAACAAATTGTATAGATGCATTTGGCTGCATGTTGAATGTGAATTTCAAGGAGATGGAATGATTGAAGAATCCTAAGAATTGGCAGCATACTCATGAAATAAGATTAATTCAAACATATCGAAGACTTGATTATTTAAAAAAAAATTAAGTTAAGACTTTATTTCTATTATTATGTAGAATTTCAAAATCTATTGCCTTTCCCGCATTTAATTTCTTAAAGGTTTTTGAAGGTAGCCTTCATGAATCAAACACATTATTATTGTATTGACTTTTTTTAAGCTCCACATATGTCTTTTTCACATTTACAGAAGTGTTTACAATTTCCTTAAGTCATAGCTAGGGTCTTGTTTTTTATTCATGCACGTTAGATAAATCATGAAAATGACTAATATGATATGAAACAAGTAATGAAAAATGCCAAAATGCTAATAATATAAATCTGGATGAAATAATAATAAAGATCCATATTTAATTCCCTAATGAAGATATGATAACGAACCTAAAGGAAAACAATCCATGCATATATGATATGTTTAATGGACGAGCAATCTATTTAAACAAAAAATAATCCAATCAGTTTAAATATGAAATTTGATGAATTATACACCTTTAAAGTTAATCATTTGGATAAAATTTTAAAATCTAAGTTTCTTTCAGAGCCTATGATGCACAGACATGGACACGGCGACATGAATACGACATGACACGGACATGTTAGTTATTGAAAATATAGGACACGGGTTGGACAAGGTATTATAGTTTTTATATTTAAAAAATAGTGTATAAAAATTAAATAAGTATAATTTTAAAAATAATTTGAAAATAATATGTCATTTAATTAGAATTTGTGCTTAAAATGATTAGTATTAGGATGTCGAGGTCAGGCTTCGATGTCATTTATCAGTCACCTAGAGAGGAGATGAAAATAATAAGTCATATAACTAGAATTTGTGCTTAAAAAGAAATGAAAATGAGAATATTCGATGATTGGATATTAAGTGCGGACGTTGATTTGGTGTTGTGGATAGGAAATAAAAAATTTAGTTTAAATCCCGCCAAATATAAGAAATTATATTTAAAAAAATTCATAAAATATTTAAGGTACGCGTGTCGGACACATGTGTCCAATTTGTTTTTAATATTTTTTAATCGGACACGTTTTCGGCGTGTCCGACACGTGTTGGAGGAGTGTCGGGCGAGTGTCGTGTCGGATACGGTATCAGACACTGCACGCCTCTTTGAGGAGAAATGTCGGTTCATCATAGTTCAGAGCATTCTTCTTCAACAAATTGCTAGAAATATTGGTGTAATTCATTATTATGCATAACTTTTTACTAAGAATCGGTATATCCTTCATAAATCTTTACTAAGAATTGGTATACTCTGAAACTAAGGACCAAAAACAAAGTCAGCATTAGTTAATAATTTATTCAGTAATAGTATCTTTGGATAATTCATCAAGAATTATATTTTCATAATACTCATTTGATTCATCAACTGAAATAGACAATTTAATTTAATTTCACTTGCAAATATGTGTTTAATTTCCCTTAGAAGTGTATAATCTCATGCCCAACTTTTTTTAAATAAATTATAGTTCTGATTATTTTTCAAATTTGAATTTAGGTTCATTAATAGGTTGTACAGTAGGTGTAGCCTTAACAACATCATATGCATTCTATATTTCAAAAAAATATTCATGAATTATAATTTCTTCAATTTAATTCATATTAGTCATACATGATTCTTTTGTTGATGTGTTTTCAACTAGCTTCAGATGAGATATTATTGATTTTTTTTATCAGGAGTAAGCATGTGTGCAAGAGTATGTGTAATTTTCCTCAATTTCTCAAATTATGTACAAGGCCTCAGATAAAGGTTTTGGTTATTTGTAGCTTAGTTCATCCATGATTTGTCCCTTTAGTGAAACAGTAATATTTATAATTGTTGATAAAATTATAACAAAAGCTGCAAATGTGGAACTTGAGATGTTTTTCATGCATATCTGAAAATGTAAAGTTTTGTAGTATCTTAAAGCTTTTGCATGAAGGGCATCGATGTTTTTGTTTCTTGACCTTTTATTACAATCTATTGTAGCATGTATTTTGATGAGGTTAGCTGTGATAACCTAATGAATTCTAGTTGTGTCATCATAAGCCTTATCTCACCTGTTTTTGGCTAGCTTAATGTTAGGCCGGCCCAACGGGGGCTGATTGAACTGGCTATGGACCGGTTTTTGTCTATAGGCGGCAGGCCCAAAGAAGGTGGGGGGATCATGGAGAGCGGGGTGGCTAAGTAGTGGGGCCGACAACTCAATTAAATATTGCTTTGGGAGGGAAAATTTTAATTAGGGGCTATTTAGGGATTTTGTATTTGTCCTCTTTGCTTTAATTAGTTTCTCTTGTGAGGGTTAGGGTTTCATCTTAAATTGGAATCTGAAATTTGGGATCCTTGTGTTGATTTTGGGCGCTAGTCTTTGGCTAGAGATTGAGAGAGTTGAATCTTCCTCTCGAATTGAAGATTCTTATATCTTGTGCTATTTTTCTTCTTTATTAGTGAATTTCAAGTATTTTTCTCTTAGATTTCCTATAATTTAAAAAAAAATCTTCTATATTTTTGGCTAAATTTCTCTTGAAATTCAGCAAATTTCTGCACTATTGGTGGCTACTTCCTATCACTTAACCTAAGAAACAGTGAAAACAGAAGGAATTTAGGACATTCTGAATTTAGACAGCTGTTAGAAAACTGGGATGGGTATAAATCTTGTTGGACCATGATGTGTTATGCCACCAGAAGTCAGTTGGAGTTTTATAGTCTGTCATGATAAATTTTTGTGAATGTACCATAGTGATTCTATCAAGGTAGAAAATATACCCTTTGTCTATTCATATTACCTTTTACACTCCTCACTCGTGACAGAAAAGCTTGAATACATTTTTTAGGTGTAAGAATGACCTATATCAATCAAGAGAGGCCAGAGCTAAACAATGGTAATCAATTCATTTACTGATTTATAGCGTTAAGGATGTGCATAAATTATGGATAATAAATCCTTTTATGTATATTTTACTAGTATTTTGATAAATACTAGTGAATTGGCAGTATAGGTTTTTTGGGACTCTTTAGGTGAGGTATTTTTTAGAAAATGATTTGTTGCCTCATATAGCCCAAAAAAGTCTCCAAGTCATTATTGGATGTATGCCATCTGACATGCATATATAATGTTTCATCTATTCAATAGCATTGGAGACACTTCTTTTTGGTAACGGGGCATTAGTTTCTTCTTTTCTCCGAGCCGCAGTATGTTTGGTTGTTCTGGCTTCATTGCTGGCATATTTGTGTTCGACAAATTGAAGGTAAATGTTATATAATTTCTTATAGATCTGCAGTTTTGAGATTTCTCTCAAGCTTTTTTTATACTTTGAGAGTTTGTGGCGAGTATACATTGTAAGTAAGTTAAAATCGTCTTCATGGTTTAAACTTTTTAGTATGTTATAGTTTTAAGAAAATTTGAACACACTTTTAATTTTTTTTCTTTCTTACCTTAAGACTTGAATTTTGTGATGGCTCAGATGGACGAGGTTTTAGCCTCAGTTGCTGAAACTATAAAAAACTTTGCAGTGATATACCTAGTAGATATCACAGAGGTGCCTGATTTCAATACAATGTATGAATTGTATGATCCGTCCACAATTATGTTTTTCTTCCGTAACAAGCATATTATGATTGATCTTGGCACTGGTAATAACAACAAGATCAACTGGGCGATGAAGGACAAACAGGAGTTTATAGACATTGTTGAAACCATCTTTAGAGGTGCCAGAAAAGGTCGTGGACTGGTCATTGCTCCTAAAGATTACTCCACAAAGTATCGCTATTAAGTTCACTAGTTCAACTATCATGTCACTGGTGTATGAGTACACACCTATTAAGCTATCTTCACATGTTGATGTCGTAATAACTTTCTTTGTTCTGTATTGTTTAAATTTCTTTGTTGATGCTACCTTAAAATGAGCATGCCTAACCTCTTTGTTGTTATTTATGACAGTGTTGCAGTTTTAGCAGTACTATTATTTCAGCCCCCCATATTTGATAATGAAGAAATGAAGTATTTTTCTGATCTGGAGTCCATATAGAAAATAAGACTTTCTTACTTTGAATCACTTCATGTTTTTGGAAGTTGTGTACCTGTAGTGTGAGATTTTGATCCACAGTACCTTGGTTCATAGATCAGAGTGGGTGGCTTGGATAGCGATCAATCTATCACTTAGTGTTGATATATCTAGGATCAATAACATAGAAAAAATTAGACTATATATGAGGTAATAATTTTTTAGAATGAAAATTGGATCATCATACAAGAAAGAGTTTCTCAAAAATATTATTTGATGTGACAACATTCTGTCATAGTGACCTAAAGGTAAATTCTATGATACTGCAATTAGTATGGTCCTATTAGATTATGAGATTAAGTGATTTGATGATGTGGGGACTAGCTATAGTGATGTTGTTTCAGAGGATCTGATCTCGACGAGTTAAAAAAATCATTTTGGCCTTTGTATGGATTAGTTATAATTTTGATTTGATCGTTATATTTGATTTTTACTTGATTTTTTTTTTAACTTTTAAACTAACCTTTTTTGGTCTTAAATGGTTGATCATTTTTCTATTTATTATTTTGTCATTTTTTTCTAGGAGTTCGAAGATTATTCTTAATCAAAAGATGGATAGAGCTAAGAATACCAAATATAGGCTCGAGTGCTAGGATAGAGAAGTTGGTTTAGGCTAAATGTTGGATTGTATATACATATAAATAGATTTTTGTTCTTTGCATTCTTAGCTTAACAGTATAAGCACAATAATGGCTTAGCATATTCGACAAGACACCTTTACTGGGAGTTCATGTGGCATTGTAAGGGTCGAATCATTTTTTAGAATCAATTTTGAAATTTTAGGGATTTAGAGGATTGGATCCTATCCTAACAAACACATCAAGCTGTAAAGAATATGCAACTCCTATATATTCTTTAAGATAGGGATTGAGATTTTTTTTTTCCATTTTTTAAGTTTTAAAATTTGGATCCTATTCTACAAACACAACAAATTATAAGACTATATAACTAAAAAAGTAATGGGTTTATAAAAACGCTTTACGTTCTCAAAGATCTTTCCCCTACCATACGAGAGAATAAGATAGAATTTATTTTATTTTAAATTTGCAAGTTCCACATAAGGGTAAGCCTTACTCTTCTAGACTAATAATTCGATTTGGATAGGAATGCCAGCTAAACTCCACCTAGTGTTTTAAAATCATTTTTTCGAGTCTTATGAAATGCAAGAAAGGGTAAGATTTTGTTTTTAGAAGAAAATTGGGGCCAATATCTAAGAAGTCCTAATGGCCTCAGATTATGAATTGTAGACCATGCTTCTAGTCCTAAATGTAATTGACACGTTTATTTTGATGAGTTGTTAATGTGGTGGGAACTTGTGCCATTTACGTCTTCCAAATTATTTATCCTTCTATGCTATTTAAGGGGTTTTGTAATTTTATTTCGAGTTAAAAAGTTTCCCTTAAGACTAATGAGGACTAAACGATCTCCAGGCTACCATAAGCAAGCAAACAAGTGTCCGTCACACACAAGTTATGTTGTGTAAAATCATAAAGTTTTAGTGTGTCAATCGTGGGGTTTGAAATGTCAGTCAATGTTTTAGTATCATTTATTTTATTCCTTAACTAAGGGTTTTGGTGTTTAGTTCTGCTCAAAATTATAATCAAATGTCTTTTATTTTATTTCGAGGTTAACATTCAGAATTAATGATTTAATATAAGTAATTAAGAAAGAGAATAAAGTATAACATAAAGCATGCAAGGTAAAGAAAATAAAGTAAAGATAACATAAGAGCTGACATGAACTGTACTGAAGAAATTGAATAAATGAACCTCATAACCTAAGTGTCTAAGGTTGGTGTCCTATATACCACATCTAGTGTTTGCTAAGTGTCCAAGTAGATAGATGATTTAGGGGTGAAAACTAACCGACCAGGTTGTATGATGCCTCTGGTCAAGATCTCATAGTTTCATTATTCCGGGTTCATTTGTGTCCTACTTAGTTGAGTGCCGACAAGAGGTTCCTTATTGGCAACCATGAGTTACCTCATCTAAGGGGACCTCGTAAGCTAAAAGGTTGGGGGTCTAATCCTAGGCTGACAAATGGGAAACCCCAGACTAATAGTTAGTGGACCTATGTCTATGTTATCTATCTTGAGGTGTAACATTTAAGCTACATGTATGTTTATGAGTGAGGGTTAATGGGAGCCTAATGTTTAAGGTTTCTATCTAAACTCAACATCTCCTATTGGGATCATAGGTGAAGTGAGTTTTGTGTTCTAAATCAAGCCAACCTACAAATGAATATGTGATGGCTACGATAATTAATTACTCAAATGATTTTAATTATTGCAAAATACTATATGCTGTATGAGATTAAAGCATGAATGTAATAGAATGATAACTAGATTGAAGTTTGATTTTTAATAAGTTCGTTCACGTGCACATGATAAAATTATCACACATATAGTCTTCATATATAGTTTTTAATGCAAGCGAGATCACCACATTATTTTGTTGAGACCTTTCTTTGGATGATTTCTAACTAAATGACAAATTAATTCGATTAGATTCAAATCTTTGGATGATTTGATTGAATTAATTAATTAAATTAATGTCAATTTAGTCAAAGATGAATTTGATTTGAGTTGGTCGATGTTGATTTGATTTAGATTAGGTAGAGACAGGTTAAATCGAATTGATCGAAGCCCTTTTTTTTTTGAAGTGAGTCTAATTGACTCAATGATGTTTAATTTTTCATAACCAAATCGGATCGATGTTTGGTTTATTTTTACTTGAATTGATTAATTAAATGAGATTGATTGACATAATTTTAAATTTAAAATTGGATATGGGTGGGTAACTTTATTTATTTGATGTTAATTTAAACTGCTTTGAAATGGGATGAACCGGGGTGACCAATTTTTCTTTAATTAAATTGGATTTGACAATCATCAAACTTGATTTTAATCAAAGGTATTTAGCTTTGGATCAAGCCAACTCATTCTTGTCGACATCTATTTGACTCAAAATGATCTAAAATGAGTTAGTCGACGTCAAATGTAGCTGTCACATTCAAATTGGACTTGAATCGTGTTGAATTAATTTGATAATGTTCGATTACATTGTCTCATTTGTGATCCAAATTAGAATTTTCATGAGATAACTGGCTTTGAATTTTTGAAGGGTTTATATATGATTTTGGTCAACTATAGTTGACTTGGTGACCAAGGGTTATGGTTGGTTCAACTTATTCAAAATGATATTTTGAGTTTGGTGGAGGTGGTCCTAAGGATTTGTGAGGTCTCCATGCTTGAAATATAAGTTTAGTGGCTTAAGGGTCCATAAGGTCAACCTTAGTTGACTTTGTCAGCCAGGCTTGATAAAAACTTGAGCTTGGGTTCAATGCACTCCAAAAATTATTTAGGATATGTTGGAGGTTATTTCAAGGTTTTTAATTGAAAGAGCTATGTCGAAGTTTATAAAAAGTTTGATTTAGGAGGTTTTGGGTTAGGATTTCTTTGTCAACCATGATCAACCATATTGCACCAATGAATCAATGAAGTTCAATGCATTAAGGCAATGACAATGATTGCGTTCAATGATTTTGGAAAAGCTCCCAAGTTCATTTTCCATAAGATGTTAATTCTAGTGGCATTGAGAAACAAATATTTGAAGCTTTTGCCTTATTAGAATATGCTTTAAGTTTTATAATTTAGAAGGAAATTGATGCCTCCAAAATATTTAAGTGAACCCTTAGGACATTCTTAATCAATATACAAAAGCTCACACACAAATGCAAAGGCTTCAACTAGAAATTTATTTTGAGTTTAGATTTTGAGATTTGATTTATAAATAGGATTTGGATTGACTAATTAAATTCAGTGAATTTAATTATTCTAGAAATTGACCTCATTGAAAAATGAGGTCAAAAAATAAATAATTTTGTGCAAAATTATTTTGAATAATAAGAATTTGGTCTTTCTATCTATAATAAGGTTGCAAGAATCTTTGAGAACTAATTTACCATAATTGGAAGAATTAAGCATAATACATTCACCAACCTCTAGATTAAATTGGATTTTAATAATTGATTTGTAGGCTTTGGTGACCTGCTGGGCTTTGTAAGCTCATTATATGTGGTTAATATTTCAGGTGCAGGGCCTCCAGTCTGAAGATCTTTCCGTCGAGTTCTGTCGCTCTTTGTTTTGTAGCCTTGGTAGGCTTTCTTTTGTAGCCGGTGCGGCTATTGTATATGACCTCTTGGACGCTTTTTGTCTGTGCTCTGTTGTATTATATGTGAATTAGTATCCGCTGCTGTTTCTTTTCTGTAATGTAATTATCTCTGGCTCTGGATGTATATATTGATACGAATAACGGATGAAGAAAAAGAAAATGAATGATCGATCAGATGAATCCTTTCACTACACGGATCTTGGGTCGTTATAAACATTCCCAGCACCAATGCCCCATTTAATCATATTGTTAGCATCCCATTTGATAACAAAAGCCCTTTTCCAAACAAGTGAATCCCTTCCTTTAAAGTGGCAATTATGGGGGTGTTTACCAACATACTATTTCCAAAGTTATAAATTTAGCCCAAAGACTTTGGTTACAATGAAATGAGAACCATAGTTTGATAGAAAATGTATGAGCAAGGTTCAAGAGAGTCTTACCTAAACCCCCTTCATAATAAACACCACGACATTTTCTCTAAGAAGCTCAATGGATTTTGGGTTGAGAAGTAGAGGATCTGCAAAAGAATTTATTGATAAGTATTTCCATATGTCCACAAACACCAATATCTTAAAAAAAGTTGGATTTTTTCTTACCATTAAAAAGAGGGATTCCCAAATATCTCATGGATAAGGATTTGGAAAATACGATTCACATGATTATGAGAAATTTTCTTAGAAGTAATGAAGCAACATTAAGAATTATTAATGCTAAGATCACTAATTTTTTTTTTTAATTTGTTTGGAAATTTCAACAATATTTTCACCAAATTTAATAATCCATTTGAAAGGATGATAAAGTCATTAAAAAAACTTAAATGAGATATGTGAAAACCACTAAGAGATCCAAAGTACAAATTAGGATGTCTCAAAAAGATATTTTCCAAACCTATGATAGATACTTAACAGTAATAATGAAAAATGTTAGGGAAAGAGGCTCTCCTAGACAGAGACCTTGAGAAAAGGCAAAATAACCATTGCCTTTTCCATTAATGATAAAAGAGAAATAAGATTGTTCAATATAGTTCTTAATCAATTTGACGAAATAAAAGCTAAAACCAAAGAGGAGCATAATGTTATAAAGAAAATGCCAATTAATATTATAATGAGATTTAAATAAATCCAATTTAAAAATGATAATGCCACCTCTAACTTCAGGATCATTATCATGAATATGTTCTTGAACCTGAAGAATATTATCAAAAATAGCTCTCCCCTTAACAAAGCTAGTTTGAGAGGGAGAAATAATCTTGGGAAAGATACCAATAAGCCTACCCATCATAATTTTGGATATGAGTATGTTGAAAAAGGTGCACAGACTAATTGGTCTAAAATCATCCAAGAGATTAATCACCTCTCTCTTGGGAATGAAAATAATAGAGTTGAATAAGGAAATCCTAGGAAAAGGATTCCTTCCAATGAAATCCAAAATAATAGCAATTAAGTCCTCATAAGTAATGTGCTAGGGTTTTTGAAATAACTTAGTAGTGAGTCCATTATGACCAACATAAAAATCAGTGTTCATGCCATTAACAATGTCCAAGATCTCTAGGAGTAGGTGTATGGGAGAGAAATTCATTATCCTCCTCAGAGATGAGAGATGTAATGAGATGGGGATGAAGGATAGGATAAGGAGTGAATTTTTTTTTTTTTAAAAACTTTTTAAAAAATCAACCCCAAAAGCAGTAATGCGGTCCTTATTAGCAACAATATCCCCATTAGGTGATATTAATTTATGGATATAATTTTTAACTCTTTCTTTTTAACTAAAGTATGAAAGTACTTTGTATTTTTATCCCCTTATTATAGAAATTTAGCCGCAACTTTTTGTTCCTAGAATATCTATTCTTGTGCTTGAAGATCAAAAAGAGAACACTTAGCTTTTTGCATGCTTTGATGGTTCTTAGGGGAGGCATCAATCTGACGTAAGTTATGTAGAGTAATGATTGTAGACTTATCCTCCTTAATGTTAAAGAACAAGTTCTTAAAGACATTTTTATTCCACATGTTAATGGCTTATTTGAGTTTTTTTAGTTTAAACCAAAACCTAGTCATACTACCAATGTTATTATCATTATGTAGAGGAGCAGACCAATTATTCTTCACTAAAAAAAAAAAAAAAAGTTTTGTCATGTAACCACATATTTTGGAATCTAAAGGCAGGTCCACGAAACATTTTTGGATCTTAATATTCAAAAATAGGGGAGAATGATCAGATGAAGTTTTACTTGGTTGCTCAACATGAGTAAGGGGGAAATTAAAAAGCCATTGATTATTGATAAGACTATAATCAAGCCTTTGTCTTATAGTGGCCTATTGCCATCTAAATTTGTTACCATAAAAATCAATGTCAACTAATTGACAAAAACATCATATTGCTAAAATCTTCCAAAGAATAATTATGAGGAGGAAGACCTCTCAAACATTCAGAAGAAGAGGTAATGTTATTAAAATATCCTCCAATGAACCAAGGACCATTAGAATTGGAAGAAAGTCAACTAACTGCTACCAAAGGTTCTCCCTTTCAAGACAAGAACAGGAAGCATAAATGAAAGAGGTAGTAGAACTAAATTGTAATAGCTCAATATGAGTATGAAGCACTTGAGGGAAATCACCAAGAATGTCCACCCTCACAAGATTTTTCTAGAAGATTCAAATTTTCTTGAAGCAATTAGCAAATCCATTAATGAAACCAAGAGATCTAGCTATAGGGAGAAGTTGATAAGATGATACAAGGGGTTCAATAAAAACTAAAATTAAAATGTTATGAACTCTATAAAGATTCGTAACCCTATCTCTATAAGAGCAGGAGCCAATCCCTCTAACATCCCAAATGATAGAACTGATCATTATGTAATGAAAAAGAAGCTTGAGCCCTTGTGGTTTGTGAGGTGTGGGTGAGAAAGTTTTTAGAATTTTTTTGTTTTTGTTTTTTGAACTTATGTGAATCCATCATCCAGGCCTAAAGAACCCTCAAAATTAGTAGAAGTGGTCAAGGAGGCAATAACATTAGAGGAAGAATTTAGGGAAAGCTATTGATTAATATTAGGGTTAGATAAAGGAATAATTTCTCCATCTTTAATAGAATTGTTAAGGGATTGCACCTCCACAAGTTTAAAAGAAACTCCAATATTAGAATCATCAACATTAATAGAACTAATAATTTTAGAAACATTTTTTATTCAAAGCATACAAAGCTTTATAAGCCTCAAATGATTTAATATGTCAATTTCAAGGTTATGTTCTTTCACAATAAGTAGAGAGGGAATATTAGTTTAAGGAGGAGTGTTGGGGAACACTTTAGGGGAATGTTCTGCATTAGTATTAATTAAGGGTAGAAAGATAGGTTTAGTAACATCCTCAGCAAGATCATCCAGGTTGCTAGAGGTGGACATTATAGGATTTTAAGGGTTGCAGTTTTCTTACTGAGAATAATAAAAAGAGGAAGACTAAAGTTCAACATTTTAAACAAATCCTTAGAATTTTCATTAAGGTTATGATTAGGATTAGGGTGATCATGAATACCATTCAAAACCACATTTTCAACAATTTCAACATCAGATCCTACAATAGGAGGACAAATAGCCTTAGTAATAGAGAAGCCTCATTAGGTTTCTAATTTACATTTGTCAAATAAGGATGCAAAATAAAACATTCAGATATAGCATGACCATGTGTTTTATAGTGATTAAAAAAGAGAGAAAATTTTTCAAATTTAACTTTTTGTAAATATCCAAAGCTTTTAGGACAAATCCAAACTTCTTTATGGTATTTTTTAGTTAGGTCAAGCTCAACTAGAATCCTGGCAAAGGAGGGTCTAGAAAAGGAAGTAGTGGCCAAGTAAATTTGCAGAGGATGACCAAAGATAGAGGCCATAACATGAAGAACTTGCGAGTTAAAAAGACATAATCAAAGGTTAGGAAATGAGATCTAGATAGACACATTTGGTGATTCCTCCTTAATGTGAATAAAAGGATTAGTTCTTGAATCATTCAAATTTTTATAAAGAGAGAGAAGCTCCGATTTTACTGGTTGAAGGCAAAATTTGAATTCTCTATTTGCGCCTTTATCAGCACCGCTCTGATGATGTTAGAGGGACGCCAGCCTCCTTCTAATGGTGGTTCCTTCAACGTTCGCCCAATTCCCACTCCATCTCGAAACTATTCTCAGCTTGATGCAGGTTTGTCTCCCCCTTTTTTTGGAGATTCTGATTATGATCATGATGCAAAAATGAGGTCTAAGAAAGATCGACCACTGATCATAAACGAGGGTGGGTTTTTGATTCCTAAAAAACAAGTTGATGTTGTAGGGAAAGGCAAAAATATTTTGATTGAAATCTTGGGTAAAAACCAGACAAATGCTGCTGGTATCTATGAATCTAATTTTGATGTTCATGCTAAATTTGTTATTCCTTCTCCACCTGGTTCAAAGAATAAGTCTATTGAATATGTTGTTTCAAAACCCTGTGGTAATGTGGCGGCTCAACTTGGATATACTGAAAATTATGAAACTAATCCTGTTAAGGACCCTGTTTAGATCCAGATTGTGGATGATTTGGTAAGAAAGGATTTATATAGGCTTAAGGGTACATTAGGTCAACCTTAGTTGACTCGGTCAACCAGGTTTGATAAAAGCTTGGGCTTGGGTTCAATGCACTCCAAATATTATTTAGGATATGTTGGAGGTTATTTTAAGGTTTTTTTTTTTTATTGAAAGAGCTATGTTGAAGTTTATAAAAAGTTTGATTTAGGAGGTTTTGGGGTAGGATTTCTTTGTCAACCATGATCAACCATATTCCACCAATCACTCAATGAGGATCAATGCATTAAGGCAATGAAAATGATCGTGTTCAATGATTTTGGAGAAGCTCCCAAGTTCATTTTCCATAAGATGTTAATTCTAGTGGCATTGGTAAAACATATTTGAAGCTTTTGCCTTATTGGAATATGCTTTAAGTTTTATAATTTAGAAGGACATTGATGCCTCCAAAATATTTAAGTGACCCATTAGGACATTCTTAATCAATATACAAAAGCTCACGCACAAATGCAAAGGCTTCAACTAGAAATTTATTTTGAGTTTAGATTTTGAGATTTGATTTATAAACTAAATTTGGATTGACTAATTAAATTCAGTGAATTTAGAATTATTCTAGACATTGATCTCATTGAAAAATGAGATCAAAAAATAAATACTTTTCAGCAAAATTATTTTGAATAATAAGAATTTGGTCTTTCTATCTCTAATAAGGTTGCAAGAATCTTTGAGAACAAATTTATCAGAATTGGAGGGATTATAAATAATACAATCACCAACCTCTAGTTTAAATTGGATTTTATTAAATGATTGTACCAGATTGTCAAGAAAAGTATTATTCAATTATATATGTCCCATCTATTGTCCAAAAAGAAACTACGCACTTTAATAGAAGAATTTTAGCAGGAATTCAGAGTAGTGCCAATGGAAGCACCAAACAACCAATTATGTTTCCAAAGAGAACATTTCCGACACCAATGCCCCATTTAATTAGATTTTTAGCATCCCATTTGATAACAAAAGCCCTTTTCCAAACAAGAGAACCACTACTTTTAAAGTGGCAATTATGGGGGTGCTTACCAATGTAATATTTCCAAAGTCATAAATTTAGCCCAAAGACTTTGGTTACAATGAAATGAGAACCATATATTGATAGAAAATGTATGAACAAGGTCCAAGAGAGTCTTACAACCTAAGCCCCCTTCATGATAAATACCACAACATTTGCTCCAAGAAGCTCAATGGATTTTCAATTTAGAAGTAGAGGATTTGCAAAAGAATTTATCGAAAAGTCTTTCTATACATCCACAAACACCAATATATTAAAAAAAGTTGGATCTTTTCTTACCGTTAAAAGGAGGGATTCCCAAATATCTAACGGGCAAGGATTTGTAAAATACGATTCGCATGATTATGATAAATTTTTTTAGAAGTAATGAAACAGCATTAGAATTATTAATGCTCAGATGACTATTTTTTTTTCAAATTTGTTAGGAGATTTCAACAATATTTTCATGAAATTTAAAGACCCATTTGAAAAGATGATAAAGTCATTAGCAAAACTTAAATGATATATGTGAAAACCATTAAGAGATCTAAAGTACAAATTAGGATGTCTCAAGAAGATATTTTCCAAACCTCTCGATAGATACTCAACAATAATAATGAAAAATGTTAGGGAAAGAGGGTCTCCTTGACAGAGACCTTGAGAAAAGGAAAAATAACCATTACCTTTTCCATTAATGATAAAAGAGAAATAAGATTGTTCAATATAGTTCTTAATCAATTTGACAAAATAAAAGATGAAACCGAAGAGGTGCAAAATGTTATAAAGAAAATGCCAGTTAATATTATCATGATATTTAAATAAATCCAATTTAAAAATGATGTTGCCACCTTTAACTTCAGGATCATTATCATGAATATGCTCTTAAACTTGAAGAATATTATCAAAAATATCTCTCCCCTTAAATAAGCTAGTTTGAAAGGGAGAAATAATCTTGGGAAGGATAGCGATAAGCCTACCTATCATAATTTTGGATATGGGTATGTTGAAAAAGGTGCACAGACTAATTGGTCTAAAATCATCCGAGAGATTAATCACCTCACTTGGGAATGAAAATAATAGAGTTGAATAAGAAAATCCTAGGAGAAAGATTCCTTCCAAAGAAATCCAAAATAATAGTAATTAAGTCCTCATAAGTAATATGCTAGGGTTTTTGAAATGATTTAGTAGTGAGTCCATTATGACCAACACAAAAATAAGTGTTCATGCCATTAACAGTGTCCAAGATCTCTAGGAGTAGGAGGATGGGAGAGAAATTCATTATCCTCCTCAGAAATAAGAGATGGAATGGATGGGGATGAAGGATACGATAAGGAGTGAAATGTTTTTAAAAAACTTTTAAAAAACTCAACCCCAAAAGCTGCAATTTGGTCCTTATTAGCAGCAATATCCCCATTAGGTGATATTAATTTATGGATATAATTTTTAACTATTTCTTTTAACTAAAGTATGAAAATACTTTATATTTTATCCCTTCCTTGTAGAAATTTAGCCACAACGTTTTGTTCCTAGAAGATCTATTCTTGTGCTTGAAGATTAAAAAGAGAATGCTTAGCTTCTTGAAAGCTTTGATGGTTCTTAAGGGAGGCATCAATCTGACATAAATTATGTAGGGTAATGATATTAGACATATCCTCCTTAATCTTAAGGAACAAGTTCTTAAAGACATTTTTCTTCCACAAGTTAATGGCTTATTCGAGCATTTTGAGTTTAAACGAAAACCTAGTCCTACTACCAATGTTTTTATCATTATGTAGAGGAGCACACCAATTATTCTTCACTAAAAAAAATGTCTTGTAGCCACATATTTTGGAATCTAAAGGCAAGTGCACGAAAGGTTTTTGGATCTTAATATTCAAAAATAGGGGAGAATGATCAGATGAATTTTTACTTAGTTGCTTAACATGAGTAAGGGGTAAATTAAAAAGCCATTGATTATTGAAAAGAATATGATCAAGCCCTTGTCTTATAGTAGCCCAGTGCCATCTAAATTTGTTACCATAAAAACCAATGTCAACTAATTGATAAAAAAAATCATATTGCTAAAATCTTCCAAAGAATAATTATTAGGAGGAAGACCTCCTAAACATTCAAAAGAAGAGGTAATAGTATTAAAATCTCATCCAATGAACCAAGGATCATTAGAATTGGAAGAAAGTCAATTAACTGCTTGCAAAGGTTCTCCCTCTTTGAAAGAGGTAGTATAACTAAATTGTAATAGCTTAATATGAGTATGAAGCACTTAAGGGAAATCACCAAGAATGTCCACCCTCACAAGTTTTTTCCAGAAGATCCAAATTTTCTTAAAGCAATTAGCAAATCTATTAATGAAACTAAGAGGTCTAGCTGTAGGGAGAAGTTGATAAGATGATATAAGGGGTTTAATAAAAACTAAAATTAAAATGTTATGAACTCTACAAAGGCTCCTAACCCTATCTCTATAAGAGCAGGAACCAATCCCTCTAACATCCCAATTGATAAAACTGATCATTATGTAATGAAAGAGAAAAGCTTGAGCCCTTATGGTTTGTGAGGTGTGGGTGAGAAAGTTTTTAGAATCTATAGTTTTTTTTTCTTTTTTGAACTTATGTGAATCCATCATCAGTCCCAAAGAACCCTCAAAATTAGTAGATGTGGTCAAGGAGGCAGTAACATTAGAGGAAGAATTTAGGGAAAGCTCTTGATTAATATTAGGGTTAGATAAATGAATAACTTCTCCCTCATTAATAGAATTGTTAATGGATTGCTCCTCCACAAGTTTAGAAGAAACTACAATATTAGAATCATCTACATTAATAGAACTAATAATTTTAGAAACATTTTTATTCAAAGCATGCAAAGCTTTAGAATCCTCAAATTATTTAATGTGTCAATGTCAAGGTTATCTTCTTTCACAATAAGTAAAGAGGGAATATTAGTTTGAGGAGGAGTGTTGGGGATCATTATAGGGAAATGTTCAGCATTAGCATTAATTAAGGGTATTAAGATAGGTTTAGTAACATCCTCAACAAGATCATCCAAGTTGCTAGAGGTGGACATCGTAGGATTTTAAGGGTTACAGTCTTCTTGCTAAGAATAGTAAAAAGAGGGCGATTGAAGTTCAACATTTTAAACAAATCATTAGAATTTTCATTAAGGTTAGGATTAGGATTAGGGGGATCATGAATACCATTCAAAACTACATTTTTAACAATTTCAACATCAGATCCTATAACATGAGGACAAATAGCCTTAGTAATAGAGAAGCCTCTTTAGGTTTCTAATTTACATTTCTCAAATAAGGATGCAAAACAAAACATTTAGATATAGCATGACCATGTGTTTTATAGTGATTAAAAAAGAGAGGAAAATTTTCAAATTCAACTTTTTGTAAATATCCAAAGCTTTTAGGACAAATCCAATTTTCTTTAGGGTATTTTTTAGTTATATCAAGCTCAACTAGAATCCTGGCAAAGGAGGGTCTAGAAAGGAAGTAGTGGCCTAGTACATTGGCAGAGGATGATGAAAGATAGATGCCATAACATGATGAAATTGCGAGTTAAAAAGATGTAATCAAAGGTTAGGAAATGAGATCTAGATAAGCACACTTGGTGATTCCTCCTTAATGTCAATAAAAGGAGTCCACTTAAAAAGACAAATTTGTTAGTTATTTATAACACTATAATAAATTCACTGAATACTAGTGGTCTGATCGTCATTATTTATCAGCAGTTTGACTGCCATTTAAAAGACTAAATCACCAATGTTTTTGGCTATCAAATTACTGTTGATATTTTATTTTCATGACGTATTTGCTAGTGATTTAGTAGCCATGTTTTAGGTGAAAAAATTTTGGCAGTTTAAACCACCAGAAACTCCATCGGTAAGCCCTAAAATTGAGACCCCCCCCCCCCTTATTTTTTCTTCATTTCTC
>NW_021319862.1:2532118-2588910 GCF_001605985.2 Dendrobium catenatum | reverse complement strand
TTATATACTTTAAATATAAAAATGCAACAATGAACATGTATTTTCCTGTTCGGCAATGTGGTTGGGTGTTTAAAAATTTTCCCAAATGACTCAAGTTCGAATCACATGGCAGGCGGGTAGCTGTAGGGGTTGGGCAAAATGCGCGAACAACTGGGCAGGCATCCCATGGGCACAGGGAAGCGGGCTATCGGGTCGGGCACGAGTAGTTGGGCATGCAGCCCATTAGCGTGGGTAGGCGGGCTCTACGGGAAGCTGGTAAGGCAGCTACATAACTCGTGCAATAGGTAGTGTCCCGGACGAGTTTTTATTTGGTCCGGTGCAAGGACCTAGAGGAAGGTTCGGTTTTGCCAAAAAAAGTGCAAATACCGAGTTTTTTGAAAAAATACTGAGCTTTTCAAAAAACTTGGTATTTGCACTTTTTACCTATTTTTGGCTAAAACCGAATCTTCCTCTACATCCAGTGAAAGGACCTAATAATTTCTCGTCCCGGACAGGCTGGCCGGGCAGCACAAAAATTTGTTAATTAATTTTTTTTTACTTTACAGTGGCTTATTAATGTCAAAAAGCCGCCAGAATTATTTCCCGCCTTAAAATGTCGCCAGAAATTTTTTCCTACATAGGTTTTACCGGCGAAAATTTTTCTGTTGGTAAATTCTAAATTTGCTGGAAAATGATCAGTTTTTGTTGGAAAATTTTGCCGGTAATAGATGATTTCCCTGTAGTGTACCTTCGTTTAAGTCTGATGAAAATGTTTAGATGTACATGCTCGAAGAACTAAAATCAAGCATTCCATACGACTAAAAAAAGATTATTTCAATTAGTTTCATAAATATATGCACATTATTTTAACTATATTTTTTATTTACAGAAAGAGTATCATGGTCAGGAGCCAACACCATTGGACCTGCATACGAGGACTCACCAACATCAAGCTAATCATCAATGGGTTGATAAGAAGGTGAGAAAAGCTCACATGAGTATAATTTTTTTAGTAATAAAAGTAAATAAATAAATGATTTATTTTATATGCTTCTTATCGTAGGATGATTTTATATGACTTCGAGATAGTCAACAGTCTATAGGTGAGAGGTCATCTTTAGGATCGGGATCATCTTTAGGATCGACCCAGTATTCTAAGTACATTACGCGGTCAGAAATTATTGGAGGAAGACATAGGGGGAGGTTTTATGCCTTAGGTTCATAGGAATATGCTTACATGGTAAATACATCTACTTCGACATTTTATGATGTTAGCAAAGCTGAAGAAACTGTTATCTAAAGGTCCCTAGTAAAAGAGATAGAGAAGATGAGAAGGATTCAAGCTGAGATGTATGTAGTGCTATAATCATATCGAGCTAAAAGTCAGAAGAAAAAGGAGCAAGAGCCTACACCTGAATCATAGGGCAATGATGACATGGATAATGATTAATTGTTGTTATTGGTTTGAAGAATTAGTTAGTGTATTTTGAACATATGGATGTGAAAGTACTTGTTTTATGTTTTTTCAGATTTTTTAACAAGTTGAACTTTATATATATTATATTTTAAACTGGCAGAGCATCTGTTGATTGTGAATGTTAGTGTATTTTATATATTATATTTGGAACTGTCTGAGTATATGATTAAAATTACATGTTTTATACTTTTAACTACCTATAGGTACTTATCGAAAACTATTTGGATAGAGGGGATACTATCATTTTTTTTATAATTGCTACAGGTTTCCCGCAGCTAATCGGTGGTTTAGCCGATGGACCCTTCAATACCGAATGGAGATAACAACTACCAGTTATTTTAATTTGCAGCGGTTTACCGCCAGTTCATAGGCATTTTGGCAGTCAGAAACATCGATGGTTTAATCACCGATAATATTGTCGATATTTGCGCGAAAAAGTCAAAAATTTACTCACAGCTTTGGGCTTAGTAATTTCCAGATTTTATAGTTGCCAAAAAATCACCAAAAAATATTACCATTGGAAATATACCGTCGGTTTTGATTTTCTATGTAGTTTATTCTGGTGTTTTTAAAATTGGTGGAAAGTTGATGGAAAATTGATGTACACTAGCAAAAAATGCCACTGATAATGGACGATCTTCCTATAGTATAAAGTAAGAAAGTCTAGTAAAGATATGGCTATTGTCCAAATCATTGGACAGCTGAATAAATACATTCCAAAAATCCAAATGATCGACTAATAGCGGATTTGGAAGTTTAAAATTCAAAAAAAATATCAATCATACCAAGATTAGGTTGATGGAGGAAATTTATTTCACCAAAGGAATTCAAAAGGAGTTGACCTCACTTTTTTATGAGGTTAAAATCACAATCTCAATTAAATCCCAAATCAAACTCAAGTCCAATAATCAAGTGCAAAATCCAAACTCATGACCAAAATCCAAAACCCAATTCTACTCCAAAATCTCTTATTCTGACCTATGTTTGGAAAATTTTCAAACATCTCAAAACCCATCAAGTGATCTTGAAGTCATGATTAATCACTTGAATATTTATTAGATATGTCCCTATGGTCAAGCACAATAGTTTGGAGACATTCCAAGAACTCTTTGAAAACAAACATACTCCAATGCTACAAAACCATCAAATATTACCTTATGCCACTGGACATGCATATTATGAATTTAACTTTAGAAACCTTCTCAAATCCATAAAGCATAATCATCATCATTGGAACAATGTATTAAGCTAATATTGAGCCATTTGTTCACCATGCTTGACCTGAGTTGACCACAAGGTTGATCAAACCCTAAACCTCAAAACCTCCTAAATATGCATTTTCCTTGAACTTCAACATGGTTCAATCAAATTAAACCTTGAAACCTTTTTTAGTACATCCCAAATCTAAACATCCCAAATTAGATTTGATGTACATTGGACATAAACCCAAGTTTGGTCAAGCTTTGTTATAAAAGTCAAACATAAACCCAAGTTTGGTCAAGCTTTGTTATAAAAGTCAAACATGGTTGACCAAAAGGCCCATTAAGCTTTCAAACTTGCATTTCATGCATCGAAGCCTTACCATTGCATGAGAACCATTCCAACATGTCCAAAATATTATTTGTAATGAGTTTGACCCAAACTCAGCCCATGGTCAAAGCATAGTTGACCAAGTCAACCTAGGTTGACTACTAAACCCTTAAGCATTCAATTGCACATTGTATGCATGAAGGCCAAATCGAACCTTAGGATAACCTATATCAAACACAAAATGTCATTTAGAATTGATTGGACCTAATTCCAACCTCTAATCATGCATAGTTGACCAAGTTAACCAAGGTTGACCAAGCCAACATAGACACAAATCCTCTTTAATTACATTTACCCATGCATGCCCAATCCAAATTGAACCCATGAGACTATTCATGAAGTCCCTAGGAACCAACCCTAGGCGATCTGACCCTTATATCTACTTGGGGTAGCCATATGGGTTAACCCAACTAACCAAATCTACTTTTTTATGAGCCAAATTGCAATTTAGACCAAATTGGCCTTGAATAACATATGCACTGCATGGCCCATGGTCCCTTACATGTACCTTACTAGCTAAGCCTTGGACTAGATTGGGTTAGCCAACTAGGTTTGCCCAAAGTGTCCAAAATAAGTGTTCCTGAGCGACTATGACTTCACCATGCTAAATTGACCAATGAATTGAACTTAGGAAGCTTTGTCCATACTCCTTTACCATATCAACTCCTCGCATATGGTGGTCGGGAGGGGTCATAATTCTCAAAATTGTCCATGCGATTATGGGTTCAACCAAAACTTCTTCTCCATGTCTCACCAAGCCCTAAAAACTTCTTGAATTACTCTGGAGGACACATGTGATCATCTCAACCCAGTCCACTAGCTTGAGCAGGCTTGAAGAAATCCAATTTCCTAACTAAATGCATTTTGAACTTCTATACATTAAAAGTAATTCCATATATATTAAAAGTAATTTTAGAAATGCTCTCAGGAGTATTTCTTAATTACTCATCAAATGCAGTGCACCATGAGGTGAAATTAGTAGGGAATGTTCTTTAGCATATGCTATATGTACCCCAAAATCTTCATGTAAATTGGAAACCTCCAAGGGCTTCAATATATCATCCTAAGTTCATAGGTCAAGATTTGACATATAACTTGAAAAATTCACCCATAAGAATTCATAGGGAATTAGGGTTAGTTTGCCCATCATTGCAACCCAATCTCATGAATAAGAACTCCAAATTAAATCCCTAAGGGTATAAATGCATTTACCTTGAGGGATTAATCATGAAACTTAGGGGGACCTTCATGGCTTCAATTTTGTTGGGTTTGAACCATATGTTTAGGTGAAGTTGTGTTTTAAATTTCACTAAAATTGGAGTTTATTTGGTTTGTAAATTAGTAAACCCAAATTTGACGTGCATAATTAACATAGAATTTTGTTTAAATCAAAATAAATCCAACTAAATTGATAAAAATAAACTTTAAAGTTTAGGATGCTTTGAATTAAAGCTATATAGAGAAAAATTAAAAGCGCCTTGAAATTCTTTAAACATAGAAAATAATTTAGTAATCAAGAAAAAATATTAATTAAGCAAGAAAAATAATTAAAATTCCTAAATCGTTATAAACACTTGTAATCATCCCTAAGAGTCATCACTGATATTTGGGGAAGATTTCAAGAGGTTTGGAGTTGATTCATAACTTAAATAAAAAATCCCCTCAATTAAGTAATTAAGTAATTAATTAGTTATGTAAAATATAAAAATCATAACTAACTCCAAAGAAATCTAAATGATTCAAACTCAAAGGCATTTAATCAATAAAATTTTTTAGAATTTAATAAAAATAAATTGACAAAATCTAATTTAATTTAATCAATCACATAATTAATTAACTAAGGAAGTTCATTAAATCACAAAAAAATCAACAAATGATCAATTCACCAAATCAAATTTAATGAACAATAGTAAATATAAATAATAAGGTGATTATTGGATAAATTGAGCTCATAAGATTATTAACTTAGGTCCAAGAATGATAAAATAAATCTCACACCTTTAGTTTAATAAATATAATTATTATTCAACCTAATATATATATATATAACTCATCATATTTAATTCTTTATGAGTAAAATGATGACACAAAAATCTTCATAAAAGTTTAAGCTAAATGAACGAGCATGTAATGGTTTCTCAAAATTAACTCAATAATAACATAAATTTGAGCATGCTTAACATAAACCACAGATTTTAGAAATTATTGTGAAGGAAAGTGGAAGATGGGGAAGGAGAAGAATAATAAAATGATGAAGGGAAAGAAAAATTAAATCAGGAAGAAAGAGGAAGAAGAAACATATGAAGACGAAGGAGATCTAAAAAGAGAAAAGAAATTTGGGATGAGGAGGAGTAAAGAAGAAAAGGAAAAAGACAGAAAATCTCTAAAGGGTAGGAGATATCTTTGTGTGTTTTACAGGACACCATCCACTATCTTTGCACTCGATCTTCTACTACAACTGCCCATATCCCACTCGTAATTGAGGATATCACATGCATATCAATGGCTGAGAGAGCAAATTTCAGGGAAATCTCAGCCATTGAATGCATAACTTTATTTGGAGAGGAATCTATAATGCTTAGAATGTTAGAATAATTAAATATATTAATTATGCGAGACATCTCAATAATTATTTAAGAATATATATTTAATTATATAAACCATTATGTGGCCCATATATTTGAATTATTGCAATTTAATTATTTATGTTTAAATCCTATTGGTCAAGAAAAGATAATTTGATCATTTGTTTATGGACTGTTTGATCAAATAACTCCTATGAGCGGTTATTATAAAATAACTCATATTAGTTATTATAAAATAACTCCTATGAGTTATTGTAAAATAACTCATATGAGCGGTTATTGTAAAATAACTCCTATGAGTTATTTTATGAGTTATTATAAAATAACTCCTATGAGCGGTTATTATGATAAATCCACAGAAAATAACTATTGGTCCTCTCTCTCTCTCATAAAGAGGAGTTATCTTGCTCCATAGAGCATAGAGGACTAACTCATGAAAGAAGAAAGTGAAGGGAGAGAAACCGTAGTTCGAAATTCGACGAATTCAAAATGAATCATGGTATGTTTTTCTTCCGATTAAAGATTGTGAAAATCATCTTGTTTAAGATCTTGAGGATTTAAGACTTATGTAAATTAAAGTTATTCCGTTTCGATTTCTTTTACATAAATTATGATACGAGTTTATGCAAAGAGTTAGAGGACTCCATTAAGTCTTACATGTAGTATCAGAGCATGGTTGAAAACTAGTGATTTTTCGTTTAAGTTTTTCTTCAATTTCTTCGATGATTTTTTCTATTAAAATCGAATTCATATTATTTGTTATCGATTTCAATTATTGAATCATATTTTTTTCACGATTAATTCATGGCAAATTAATTATGTTTCTATTTTGCTTTTAGAAATAATTTATGTTATTTATTTCATTATGAATGGATTTGTCATATGAAAGTTAATGACATAAATCCATTTTTTTTGCATTTAAAGAGATTTTGTTCGTATATATAATTATATACATTAAGTATTTTCTTTATGTATTTCATTTATTTGAAATAATCATCGTCATAATTATTTAATTTGATATTTATATCAAGCATAGTTTGTTAATCACCAAAGTGGTCAAACTAGAAAGTTTTCATAAATATAAATTAGATAATATTTAATTACTCGTGAGTATGCGATGCTATTAACAGAATAACATAATGTTATATAAAATATTTATCACTAGTAATTAGCATTCAAATTGCTACAAAATATTTAAGAATCGCCCAAAGGTTGATTAGTCATTTTGTACTATTGGATAGAAATTTGATAAATTATCATACTTAATTAAATATATTTAGTATATCCAAAGATAGCAAATATATTTAATTAGATTATGTATAATTATCAATTATGAGAATTTTATTTTAAGCATCAATTTTGATTATCATTGTATATTATAGTATCACCCAAAGGAGAACTTCAATATACATTTTATTGATTAATTAAATATTATCTAAATCTGTTTTATGTTTTAAATTTAATTTTCAAATCATCGATATATGAGAGTCTTGTATCTTATTTTGCAGCATCTAATTCTGTAATTCTTCATTCGCAAGCTTCATATATTATAAAGTTCAATGGGCTTAATTATTAAGAATGGAGTGAACAAATCCAATTTCATTTAGGTGTTTTTGATCTAGATTTTGCACTACTTAATGATAAGCCTACTACTCGTACTGATACAAGTAGTACTAAAGAAAGATCTTATCATGAAGCTTGGGAAAGATCAAATAGATTAAGCCTAATATTTATGCGAATGACTATAGCAGACATTATTAAGCCAACACTTTCAATAACAGATAATGATAAAGAATTTATGAAGTTTGTGGAGAATGTTTCTTAATCCGAGTCTGCTGATAAGTCACATGCTGAAACTTTAATGGGTATGTTAACCACCATGAAATTTGATGATTCTCGTACTATTTATGAGCACATTATTGAAATGACTAATATAACAGCAAGATTGAATACTATGGGAATGAAAGTGAGTGAAAGCTTCCTTATACAGTTTATTATAAACTCATTGCCTCCTAAATATGGTCAATTTCAAATTAATTATAATACTATTAAAGATAAATGGATTGTGACCGAATTACAGAGTATGCTTATTCAGAAGAAATCAAGGATTAAGAAACAAGGAATTCACTCAATTAATCTCATAGATCAACCAGATTTTAAAAGAAAATCAGGAAAGAAAATCCAAAGGGCAATAAAGGACACCTAAAGCTTAATGTGTCTTCTATCCAAATCCAAAAGAAGGAACCAAAGAATGATAGATGTCATTTCTGTCATAAGCGTGGACACTATCAGAAAGATTACCTGAAACGTAAGGCTTGGGTTGAAAAGAAAGGTAAGCCTAGTGCTTTTGTATGTTTCAAATCAAATTTGACTGAGGTTCCTTATAATACTTGGTGGATTTATTCTGGTTGCACCACTCATGTTTCAAATATGATGTAGGGATTTCTTACGACCTAAATCATAAAGCCAAATGAAAAGTTTGTCTTCATGGGAAATAGAGTCAAAGCTAAAGTTGAACCCATTGGAACATGTCATTTAATTTTAGATACTGGTCATCATTTAGATCTTTTTCAAACTCTTTATGTACCTTCTATTTCTAGAAATTTAGTTTCTTTATCTAAACTTGATACAGCTGGTTTTTGTTTTAAGTTTGGAAGTGGATATTTCAGTTTATTTAAGTGTAATCAACTTATTAGTTCTGATGTGCTTTGCGATGGTTTATATAAATTAAAACTTGATAATTTATTTGTTGAGACTTTATTAACCTTGCATCATAATGTTGGAACAAAACGTGGTTTAATGAATGAAAATTCTGCTTACTTGTGGTATAAACGTTTGGGTCATATATTCAAAGAAAGAATACAAAGATTAGTGAGAAATGAAATTCTTCCTGATTTGAATTTCATTGATCTTGGTATTTATGTGGATTGTATTAAAGGAAAATTTACTAAACACACAATTAAGAAGACAGCCACAAGAAGCACACAGTTTCTTGAAATCATACACACTGATATATGTGAACCTTTTGATGTGCCTTTATTTAGTGGTCAAAAATATTTTATTACCTTTATTGATGATTTTTCGTGTTATGGTTATATCTATTTATTGCATGAAAAATTTTAATCAGTAGATGACCTTGAGGTGTTTATTAATGAGGTTGAGAGGTAATTAGATAAAAAAATAAAAATCATAAGGTCTGATAGAGGTGGTGAATTTTATGGAAGGTTTGATGAATCTGGATAATGTCCTGATCCATTTGCTAAATTTCTTGAAAGATGTGGCATTTGTGATCAATATATAATGCCTGACACACCACAATAAAATGGTGTTGCAGAAAGACGCAATCGTACTTTAATGGATATGGTTAGATGTATATTAAGTTATTCTTCTTTACCCTTATCTTTGTGGATGCATGTTTTAAAAACCGCTATGTATTTGTTAAATAGGATTCCTAGTAAGGCAGTTTCAAAGACCCCTTTTGAACTGTGGACAAGAAGAAAACATAGTTTAAAGCACCTGCATGTTTGGGGTTGCCCAGCAGAAATAAAAATTTATAATCCACATGAAAGAAAATTGGATTCAAGAACAACCAGTGGTTTTTTCATTGGTTATCAAGATAAATCTAAAAGGTATAGATTTTATTGTCCTAATCATAGTACGAAAATTGTTGAAACTGGAAATACTAGGTTCATTGAAAATGGTGAAATTAGTGGGAGTATAGAAACTCATAATGTAGAGGTTAAAGAAGTTGGGGTGAAAATTTTTTTGTCCATCACTTCTAATAAAGTTATTATTCCTACTGTTGTTGAAAAGTTTAACAATATATAGGATAAGCAAATGAATGATTATACATCCCAAAATGAAATTGTCACCAATGAACCTATAATTGATGAACCAGAATAAGTAGCATTAAGAAGATATACTATAGTTAAAAGATCTACTATTTCAAATGATTATATGTTTTATCTTCAAGAGTCAGATTTTAACTTAGGAATTGATGATGATCCAGTTTCGTTTTCACAAGCCATAGAAAGTATAAATTCTAATAAGTGGTTAGATGCTATGAAACAGGAGTTAAAATCAATGAATCATAATAAAGTCTGGGACATCGTTGAATTTCCTGAAGGTTCCAAAATAGTTAGGTGTAAGTGGGTCTTTAAGACCAAACGCAACTCAAAAGGCAATATTGAACGATATAAGGCTAGACTTGTTGCAAAAAGTTTTACTCAGAAAGATGGTGTTGACTACAAAGAGACATTCGCTCCAGTTTCTAAGGACTCATTAAGAATTATGATGGCGATAGTAGCTCATTATGACTTAGAGTTACATCAAATGGATGTGAAAACATCCTTTCTTAATGGGGATTTAGAGGAAGAAGTTTATATGAATCAGCCTGAAGGATTTTCAGTTGAAGGAAAGGAACACATGGTATGTAAACTTAAGAAATCAATATACAGACTTAAATAAGCTTCCCGACAATGGTATTTCAAGTTTAATAATACCATCACTTCTTTTGGATTTAAAGAAATCACTGTTGATCGGTGTATATATCTAAAGGTCAGTGGGAGCAAGTTTATAATTTTAATTTTGTATGTTGATGATATTTTGTTTGATACTAATGATTTTGGTTTATTATATGAAACTAAGAAATTTCTCTCAAATAACTTTGAAATGAAAGATATGGGTGAGGCATCCTATGTGATAAGAATTGAAATATTCCGTGATAGATCACAAGGAATATTAGGATTGTCTCAGAAAGCATATATTAATAAAGTTCTTGAGAGATTTAAGATGAAAAATTATTTAGCAAGCATTGTTCCAATTCAGAAAGGACATAAATTGAGCCTTATGCAATGCCCAAAAAATGAATTGGAACATAAAGAAATAGAACAAATTCCTTATGCATCTATTGTTGGAAGTTTAATGTATGCTCAGACTTATACTAGACCAGATATAAGTTTTGCTGTTGGAATGTTGGGCAGATATCAAAGTAATCCAGGGCTTCATCATTGGAAAGTTGCAAAGAAAGGTTTACGATATCTACAAGGAACAAAGGAATACATGACTTGATTTTGCTGGATGTTTAGATTCTAGAAAATTCATATTTGGATATGTGTTTCTCTTAAGTGGAGGAGCAATATCTTAGAAGAGTACGAATTAGTCCGTCATTGCTGCATCCACAATAGAAGCTAAATTTGTGGCATGTTTTGAGGCCACAATTCAAGGATTATGGCTGCAGAATTTTATTTCAGGACTTGGAGTTGTTGACAGTATTGCCAAGCCGCTGAAAATTTATTGTGATAATTGCGCAACAGTCTTCTTTTCTAAGAACGACAAGTATTCAAAGGGTGCTAAACATATGGAATTAAAATACTTTGCCGTTAAAGAAGAAGTTCAGAAACAAAGAGTATCATTTGAGCACATTAGCACCAATTTTATGATTGTGGATCCATTAACTAAAGGGTTGTCACCGAAGACATTTTATGAACATGTTGTTAGGATGGGCATTACTGAAAATCCTTATTAAGATTATGTTTATTTGCTCTTTATATCTTTTGATACTTTGAGCTCTTGTATTTTATTTCTGATAATTAGTGTATCCTGTTTATTATGATGTGTACACATAAATGTTTATATAAATATTAATGGGATTTGTCTTTGTAAAGACATTATTGATGGACCATTATGTGTGTATCTTAATATGCTTTATATTAAGTATAAAATTAGTATCGTGATACATGGAAGGAAATGCATCGAACTAATAATGGTGTATGACCGCCATGATTTGTATTAATTTTGTACATAACAATGAATTTATGATTTGACCAATTTAAGGAAAAGGATTTATATATTGCGCTTATGTTAATTAAATTATTAATTGAATAATTTCATATGTGCCAAGTGGGAGAATGTTAAAATAATTAAATATATTAATTATGCGAAACGTCGCAATAATTATTTAAGAATATATATTTAATTATATAAACCATTAAGTGGTCCATAAATTTGAATTATTGCAATTTAATTATTTTTGTTTAAATCCTATTGGTCAAGAAAAGATAATTTAATCATTCGTTTATGGACCGTTTGATCAATAACTCCTATGAGCGGTTATTATAAAATAACTCCTATGAGCGGTTATTATAAAATAACTCCTATGAGTTATTATAAAATAACTCCTATAAGTTATTGTAAAATAACTCATATGAGCGGTTATTGTAGAATAACTCCTATGAGTTATTGTAAAATAACTCCTATGAGTTATTTTATGAGTTATTGTAAAATAACTCCTATGAGCGGTTATTATGACAAATTCGTAGGAAATAACTATTGGTCCTCTCTCTCTCTCATAAAGAGGAGTTATCTTGCTCCATAGAGGACTAACTCATAAAAGAAGAAAGTGAAGGGAGAAGGGAGAGAAACCGTAGTTCGAAATTCGACGAATTCATAATGAATCAAGGTATGTTTTTCTTCTGATTAAAGATTGTGAAAATCATCTTGTTTAAGATCTTGAGGATTTAAGACTTATGTAAATTCATGTTTTTCCGTTTCGATTTCTTTTACATAAATTATGGTATGAGTTTATGCAAAGAGTTAGAGAACTCCATTAAGTCTTACATAGAAAGTCAATTGGACATATATTTAAACTAGTTAAGAATATTTAGGTTAGATTCGAGTCAACACACTCAATTTGACTCAATTCTAGCTAATTTGGGTCAAATTTTTTTTGAGTGTGCTAATTTGATGAAATTAAAATGAAATCAATGTTGATTCAACTCAAATTAGGCTCTAAAAGGGCTTATTAACTTGATCGAACATGCTCGACAAAAAAGTTCTTGAAAAATGAGGTTAATAATTGCTTAATTTGGTTAGTTAATTAATAAATTAAATTAGACCTGACTGCTTATAGATCATACTATACGATAATATATCGTACAATATGAGTAACATAGGAGTCTTTGGACTAAGTTTGATTCATCTAATACGATCATAAAATTGCACTGTTCAAAACAACCGAGGGCTCTCTCGATGACTTATGGTTTATCCTGTAAAATCTGATATTTAGTTATACTAATCATATTATACTTCTATTCATTCAAACAGTATGATAAGTTAACAAACATTAACTAATCATCATGTAGACTATTCATCATAAAATACTATAGAGGATATTTGAACTAATAGTATTGTACGATCCATAGATCATATTGTACAACCAGTGACGGCTAAATTGAAAATTAAGGTTTTATTGGAGCCTACTTTTTAAACACCTTATATTTTATTTAAGAAAGTATTTGGAGGTGCATGTTTATTATGTAATCAAGGGTTTGAAGAGAAGGTTTGGAGCTAGGAGGGAGAGAGGTGAAGTTGTGAGAGGGAGAATAGCCTTGTAGGATCAAAAAAATGTGTGAGAGAAAGTCTACATATAGTTGCTCTAGCCAACATCCATCTTCTTCCTCCATGAGTCATTGCTTTTCTTGAGGTAAACTCGGTGAAAAACCTCTTCATGTTAAAGGGCCACCAGCTATTTTGCTACATTGTGAAAGGTGAAAGTGATTCTTATGAGGGCCTCTCCACCTTATTATGAGGGCAAAAAGAGAGTCACTATAGAGTTTTAGTGCAGCACTTGAGAGGTGGACTTTAGGGAGTGGAAGTATGTGAAGTTAACGAAACCATTATAAAATTTTTGATATGCTCGTTTCTTTTATTTTCAGCATCTTAATTTCTACATTTTACTTTCTTGCAAATTTTTATCGAGTATGGATATTCTTGTGATACGAAAACCTTGTGATTATTTTGGTTCTAGGTTTTGTTAGAAAAGAAAAAGAAATAAAAATCTAAAAAAAGGAAAAATATATATTTTTTCTATAAAATCAAAAATGAAAAGAAAATAGTTTTTTATTTTTTCTTCCACATTATAAATCTGAGTTTAAATTTTAAGATTTTGAATTTGGTTTAAATTTTTCAAAAAGAGGATTTTTGAAAAAGAAATTTTTAAAATACCAATTCACTCCCCTCTTGTGTTCCATTATAGCTCAAGTGGTTTAACAATCATAAATTGAACTTTCATATTTATGTAAAATAACCAGAAGATGTCATATCATAAAATTCAATTCAAGATGAGTTACCCGATCTCCAAAAGTTACTAAGCTCCGAAAAATTATTTATACTCTTATCTATAAAAGTCACTCTTCATTAATGAAACATATATTTATCTGAATTTGTGTTGGTTGATTATGAATAACACTATGATGCAACAACCAATATCCTAATGGTGGAGTCTATGCCTTAAGTTAGATTCATTTTTAAGGCAAAATGTGAATTATCAAAATCAACCAAGATGATTAGCTATAATTAACAAAAAAAAGTCTATAAAATCAAAGTTATTACCACCATTCAATTAAAGTGTACAATTGACATAAATGTATAATGTGTGAGAAGAAAGAATTAGAAAAAAAAAATATATATATAAATAACATTGGCTAGGACTTCATGGGCCTATCATCCCTAGTATATAAAACTTAAAATAACTTAGTTAAGAGAGCATGATATTGATTAGAGATATTCAATAATCTATTACCCTCAGATTAATTAGTTGGAAGAACGTGATAGTAATAATAAAGAGTGTTTCAATCTCAACTCTACCGACTTATATACCAGAACAAAAGATTGTGAATAATTAATCTAGTCTATAACCTTCCAAGTAGAAGACTTGATATTGGTTCTTAAAAGATCTATCTTGACTCATTGTAAGGTGCGAGACAAGTTTGAGCTTATGTGAAATCGCCCATTTATAATAAAAAAGGTCTATCAATATGGGTCGTATCTATTTTTTTTATTATACAAGTGAACATCTTATGTTTTCTATGAAAAGATGCTATTCTTAAATGCGTTCATTGAAAATCTTAAGAAAAAAAAAAAAAAAATGGAACTAGTCTAGCTTTAGTTAGATACCTATAGATTTATAAAACTTGTTTGAGGTTGGTTTCTTTCTTCTATGCCACAGTTAATTTAGTAAAATGCATTATTTTTTACCTTTGGATTGAATTTTATTGACATTGTTGGTGCCATTATGCTCGTTAATTCAATGGACCAACATTTGACTAGGAAGCTTATGTCGAATTAAACCTCTTAAACCCCACCAATCTTTGTCCATCTTACACATAGTTTTTCCTATTACTATGTAGACCTACGTCCATTCTTTTGACCCCAGCCTTCGTATGCTCAAACCTTCATAAGCTTTCCTAAGCTTCTGTCAATATTTTTAAATTAAATTAAATTTCCAATATCTTTAATTAAAATGAAAATTAAATTCAAATTTAAATCTTTTTAAGTTCAAATTAATATTATTCAATATCTTTTCAAGTCTATTTGATCTTATTGGTTTTTACGATAAATACTAAAATGTGCAATGTATGTTTGTGAGTCTACTGCTTTTTTTTTAAACAAAAACTAATATATTAAGATAAACAATCACGGTTACAACAGCATAAAGTAGAAAAATAAAAGAAAAAAGGTAAAATACAACCAATAGTGGGCTCAGTAATCGGCCGAGGCTCCCAGCATCCCCGAAGCCTCGCACGGACCATTCAATAAGGTGAAGCCAGCACCCAAAATCCAACCAACTCTAAAAACAACACCAAAGGTTGCCACCAGCGAGCCTCAGCCACATCATTGCCCCAAAAACCAGCGCACTACCAAAGCGACAAAACGTCCAGAAAACCAACCCGACAAATATGGGGAAAAAATACAGTCTACAGAGAAAAAAAATTATCTTCTTCTCCGACCCCTCCCATGAAATCTCCCACGAGAGGCAACAGAGATACCAGGTCTATCATGAACCAGAGCAAAATTGTTTCCAGGGTCAGATCCACCGCAAAAATCCAGAGAAGCCAAACTACAATCCAAAAAGTCGGATTCAGATTCAAATATAGACGATCCATGCAGCCAATCCACATGGTTTCTAATATCAAAACTTGAATTATCACCTAAACAATTGACCATAGTATGCGTGTCGACGAAATTTACCGGGACATCAACAAAATTATTAGAGCACACCGAATTTCCATTCAAATTATCCACGAGCACACAGTCAGCATTATTGTCAACAGTCACACCTGGTATACACGAAGGCTCAACAGCAGGCGACGGAGTTGTCGAATCGTCAATCCCAGCCACAACAGGGCAACTGACCACAACATTACTAACATTAACACCAGTAGGCGAAATAACGGGAGCCAAAACAACCCCAACCTCACTACCAGGTAAAACAGGATCCTCCAACCCGTCAAAGAAGCCAACGGAATTGGGGTCCCCACAACATCAGGAGAACACAAAGGAGATTCAAAAGCGGGCAATGCAATACTCTCCACAATATTAAGAGCAATATCACAATTCAAAACCCTTAGAGCTAAAGGAACTTCACCATTAACCACATTATTTCACCGAGAGGATTAGAGTTAACAATCGGGATAGAAGAATTAACAGGGTTAACAGAAGTCACTAATGGTTTAGAAGCAGAGTCGACCGGCGGTGGAGCCGAATCCACAGCCGGACGTAAATGAGGAAAAAGCTTAATACATTCCGACTTCTTATGACCCACAGCCTTACAATGCTGACAGAAATTGGGCAAGCCTTCAAAAACAACTCTTTGAACATACCCAAACTTCTCCCGACCAAGCCAAATCGATTCCGGGTAAGATTTAGAAATATCAATTTCAACAAGAATACGTGCGACTGAGGGGTGCGAGCCAACAGCCGTGGAATTGTCGGTTTGAATCGGTATGCCAAAAATAGACCCCAACCCAAAGAGAATCCTAGGAGAAAAAAGGTGAGGACGCAACCCCGGAAAGGATACCCAAACAGGGACAATCGGCGACTCCTCCGACAGGTCAACGAGAGGCGACCACTTAATAACTTTCATGAAACAGCCAAAAACAAAGTAAGAACGGTGCGCAAAAATCCTCCCATAGTCTAGATCATTTGAAAGCTTGATCAACACATTAGACTGATCCAACATAGTAACAGAGAAATCACCGGAAAGTTTAAGATTGAAAAAAAAACCTATGGATTGAATCCAAAACCGGACGTTTCAGGGGAAATTTCCCCACCAAAGCAAACTCAAACAGTTTAGCAAGATGCTAAAATTCATCTTCCGAAAACCACAAAGCTGGCATACCCCAAATCATAGAGACACGACAATCCGGAAAACTATCCGAAGCAACGGAACGAGACAACACATCTTTGAAGGATTTGGAGTGCTTACCCTCAAGAAAACCAGGATCCAACCTTTTATTTGCCATGAAAAGCAAGACAAACGACGACGAAGGCGAAAGGCGGCTAGGGCTAAAAGCCCTAGCAAGGAGGGAAAAACCCTAGCAGACCACTCATGAGAAAAAACATTTTGTAACTCCCGAAAAACATGCAACAACACTCTTAAATGATATAATTAAATTTATTGAAATATATTGAACACACTAAACTTCCATTTGATTGAGAAATACTAAACTGTTAGCATGCATAAGTGAAAAATCTAATCCAATATTTATATTAAACTATGATTACTATTTAAATTCAACTTAATCATCTCATAAAATAGGAACATAAAAAATTGAATAAAAAATTAATAACAAAAATGGAATGCAAACTAAATTGAATAAAAAAATAATAACAAAAATGGAATGCAAACTAAACATACAATAACACGCTTAAATGAGATAATTAAATCTCTGAAAATATATTGAACACACTAAACTTCAAACAAAGATTGTTGAGATGTAATTAAAAATATATCAATTTGTTTAAAAATAGCATATGTACCTTTAACGTAGATCAGAATTGAAATTTTCATGAATATGTAGGATTACTATTTTCTGCAAAAATATAATATGTTATTTTATAGGATTCAATGTATAATTTGAATACAACGATTGAATGATATAAAACATTAATATATAAGATATGAGCAATTAATTAATTGAAGCAACGTACCAGATCGAGCTGCCTCAAAGATAATTGTGATAGAATTTCATTTCTCATAATGATGATTAGAATAAAAAACAAACAAGAATTATACTTATATTATTATAAATATACAAGTTAGTAAATTGTATTCAAATGTGTTTGAATTTTGATTGAGATAAAATTATTGGAATCAAGATAATTTTAATTTTTTTAATAATAATGTATATAAAAACAAATAGGTGATCTATATTAAACACTACGGGAAAACACTCGAATACCGTCGGATTTTCCGGCAGAATTTTTTGCGCCGGTACGAACTGCGCAGGTAACGGCGGAATGTTCCTGATTCTTGCGACGGAAAAATTACGACGCATTTGCCGGAGGAGGAGGAGGAGGAGGAGGAGGAGGTCGAGGAAAAGTAGAAAAGGGAAAAGACAAAAAAATCACATACAGTTTGGGAGATCGGGCTCGAGGTAGTTGTCGGCTTGGGCAGAGGGGAAGGATATCATTCTAAGCTTGGCTGACATGAATGGGAGACTAGAATCGGTCTGGCAAGCTAGGGTCAGGAGCAGCTTTAGAAGTTAGATGTGCTTTAGGTCAAATGAGAAGGAAGAAGGAGGAGACTTTGGCTTGTCCATCTATGTGGGTTCGAATAGGGAGGTGAAAGAGGGAGAGCTACGATTTTGTGGTGGTTGTGCGAACCAAGATGCGAGAGCGTGAGAGGGGAAGGGAGATCGAATGCCAAGCTCAAAGAGAGAGTGGGATATATCTTTGTGTGTTTTGCAAGACGCCATCCACTATCTTAGTACTCGATCTTCTACTGCAACTGCCCTTATCCCTCTCTTAATTGAGGATATCACATGCGTATCAATGGCTGAGAGAGGGGATTTTAGGGAAATCTTAGCCATTGGATGCAAACTTTATTTGGAGAGGAATGTAAAATGCTTAGAAAGTCAATTGGACATATATTTAAAATAGTTAAGTATATTTAGGTTATATTCGAGTCCACATACTCAATTTGACTCAATTCTAGCTAATTTTATGAAATTAACCCCAAATCATTGTTGATTCAACTCAACTTAGGCTCTAAAAGGGCTTATTAACTTGATCTAACATGCTCGACAAAAAAGTCCTTAAAAAATGAGGTCAATAATTACTTAATTTGGTTAGTTAATTAAGAATTTAAATCATATTTAATTGCTTACAGATTATCGTACAATATGAGTAACCTAAGGAATCTTTGGACTAAGTTTTGTTCATCTAGTACGATCATAAGATTGTACTGTTTGAAACAACCGAGGGCTCTCTCGATGACTTTTGGTTTATCCAGTACGATATGATATTTAGTTATACTAATCATATTATACTTATGTTCATTCAAACAACATGATAAGTTAACAAACTTTAACTAATCATCCTATAGACTATTCATCATAAAATACTATAGAGGATATTTGAACTAATAGTATTGTACGATCCATAGATCATATTGTACAACCAGTGATAGCTAATTTAAAAATTAAAGTTTTATTGGAGCCTACTTTTTAAACATCTTTTATTTTATTTAAGAAAGTATTTGGAGGTGCATGAGTCTTCTGTAATCAAGGGTTTGAAGAGAGGGTTTGGAGCAAGGAGGGAGAGAGAGGTGAAGTTGTGAGAGGGAGAATAGCCTTGTGGGATCAAAAAAATGTGTGAGAGAAAGTCTACATATAGTTGCTCTAGCCAACATCAATCTTCTTCTTCCATGAGTCATTGCTTTTCTTGAGGTAAACTCAGTGAAAAACCTCTTCAAAGGGCCACCGACTACTTTGTTGCATTAAGAAAGGTGAAAGTGATTCTTATGAGGGCTTCTCCGCCTTGTTATGGGGGCAAAGTAGAGTCCCTATAGAGTTTTAGTGCAATACATGAGAGGTGGACTCTAGGGAGTGGAAGGAGGTGAAGTTAACGGAACCACTATAAAATTTTTGATATGCTCGTTTCTTTTATTTACAGCATCTTAATTTCTATATTTTACTTTCTTGCAAATTTTTATCGAGTATGGATCTTCTTGTGATTCAAAAACCTTGTGATTATTTTAGTTCTAGCTTTTGTTAGAAAAGAAAAAGAAATAAAAATCTAAAAAAATGAAAAATATATATTTCTTTCTATAAAATCAAAAATGAAAAGAAAATAGTTGTTTATTTTTTTCTTCCGCATTATAAATCTGAGTTTAAATGTTAAGATTTTGAATTTGGTTTAAATTTTTCAAAAAGAGAATCTTTGAAAAAGAAATTTTTAAAATATCAATTCACTCCTCTCTTGTGTTCCATTGTAGCTCAAGTGGTTCAATAGTCATAAATAGAACTTTCTTATTTATGTAAAATAATCAAAAGACGTCATGTCATAAAATTCAATTCAAGATGAGTTACCCGATCTCCAAAAGTTACTAAGCTCCCAAAAACTATTTACACTTTATCCATGAAAGTCACACTTCATTAGTGAAACATATATTTATCTGAATTTGTGTTGGTTGATTATGAATAACACTATGATGCAACAACCAATAACCTAATGGTGGGAGTCTATTCCTTAATTTAGATTCATTTTTAAGGCAAAATGTGAATTATCAAAATCAACCAAGATGATTAGCTATAATTAACAAAAAAAGTCTATAAAATCAAAGTCATTACCACCATTCAATTAAAAGGTACAATAGACATAAATGGATAATGCGTGAGAAGAAAGAATTAGAAAAAATATACATAAATAACATTGGCTAGGACTTCATGGGCCCATCATCCCTAGTATATAAAACTTAAAATCACTTAGTTAAGAAAGCATGATATTGTTTTGAGATATTCAATAATCTATTACCCTCAGATTAATTGGTTGATTAAGGCATTAAATAAAAATCACGTATAACAAAAAATAAAATCACTTCAAAATTAAATTTATAGCCCTAGTTGGAAGAACGTGATAGTATTAAAGAGTTTCAATCTCAACACTACCCCGGGTTCTGGATTCCGGGTTATAGGGTTATAGGATTTTAGGGTTATATATAGAGACTTATATACCATAATACCATAAGTAAAGATTATGAAAAATTAATCTATTCTATAATCTTCCAAGTAGAAGACTTGATATTGGTTCTTAAAAGACTTATTTTGACTCACTGTAAGGTGGGAGACAAGTTTAAGCCTATATGAGATGACCCATTTGTAATTGAAAAAATATCTATCAATATGGGCCGTATCTATTTTTTTATAATACAAGTGAACATCTTATGTTTTCTATTAAAAGATACTATTCTTAAATGCGTTCTATAAAATAATATTCAAAAGAAAAATTTAATAAAATGATTTTGTATTGCACTTGTATTAATATCAGAATTGGTCATCATAATTGGATTTTAAAATTCAAACTCAAAATGAAACTTCAATTAAAAACTTTATTTTCCTATGAGTTGTTAATATATTAAAATTAAGTTATTACTTATCAAAGATGATCAATCTACTCTTTTACTTACCCTGATAGATGGAATTTGCAGAAACCTATGATCTTTAATGAAAAAATTTCAAGTAGTTTAGGTCATTTATAAAGGAGTGGAAAGTTTTCTATATTTCCTAACAACTTTTCAAAATTTTAAATCTCCGAAAATTTCTATTAGCATTTGAAATTTCAAAATCTTCTCATTTCTCAGTAAGGATTCCTGCATCTTCCCATCACATAGTTTTTCCTAGTACTAGGTAGTCCTACGCCCATTCTTTTGACCCTAGCCTTGGTATGCACAAAACCTTCATAAGCTTTCCTAAGCTTCTGTCAATATTTTTAAATTAAATTAAATTTCCAATATCTTTACTTAAAATGAAAATTAAATTCAAATTTAAATCTTTTCAAGTTCAAATTAATATTATTCAATCTCTTTTCAAATGTATTTAACTTGAATTGCATCCTTTTTATTTGATATTATTGGTTTTTGCGATCAATACTAAAATGTGCAATGCATGTTTGTGAAATTGTGAGTCTACTACATAATATTTCTACGTAAAAATCACATATGTTACATCATTTAAATATAAGAAAAAACTGTGTCAGTGGAGAAAGAGAGTAAGAGAAATAGAAAAATTAAATTTGGCAAAGAAATAAAGTAGTAGAAATACATATATTCTAAAATACGCATAAGCAAGTTGTTGAGGTTATATACAACAATTAACCATTAGACATTACAAGAAATAAATGTTCATCACTGCGATCTCATAGGGCTCACAGAGTACAATAACTTCTCCTTCACCATTCCTTCTTCCTCTTCTAAGGTCGGAACGGAGCAAAAACCACCACAGAATTATGGCCTCCAAAGCCGAATGAATTCGATATTGCTTCAAAATATTGCCAATGGTTAATATATTTTATAAACTAAACTTAATCATAGTTTAAATTGCTAAATAAATTCTCACATATTAATTATCTAACTTAAATTTGCTTCGTGATAAATATAAAATTATCGTTATTACGGAAAATAGTATTATTATGAATTTCTTCAATTCGAATATATATAATAATTTTATCTTAACTAACATGTTAATAATTAAAATTATAATTAATTAATTAAATTGATAAGAAAATGGAAATCAAGAAAGTACTTTTCTAAGAAGCTATTTAAATTACCTTTATGTGAAATGCTTGAATTTCTTTACAGATGAATATATAATATAAATAATCAATCAAATAAATATGATTTTAAATTCTAATCAAACAAATTTTGGAACAATAATTACGTCCTCTGACCGGGCGTAGAGCTACGTTCGGCCGCCAATAACATGTCGCCACGTGCTCTTACTCTTTACCGCGAAGCCCGACGACTTGACCCGGACCGGAACCTGGGAATGCTATGTTCGCGTATTGCGAGGTATTACTCGGTATTTGCTCGGTATTGCTTGGAAATAACGAGAAATACCATTCTGTGAAGACCAATACCGATCAATACCGAATTTTTTTTATAAAAACTTGATATTTCTCGGTATTACTCAGTATTTGCTCGGTATTGCTTGTTATTTGCTCAGTATTAGTTATTGCCGAGCAAAATCGATCAATACCTTGCAATACCTAGCAAAATCGAGAAATAATGAGCCATCCTGGGTCAGTTCCGGGTCGGGTTGTCGGGGAGCGTGATAAATAGTGAGAATGCGTGGCGCGATTCTACTGGCGGCCGAATGTAGAGCTACGTCTTGTGACCGGACCAAATAAAAGTTCCAAATTTTGATACATAATAATGTGGTTAAAATTGTGCTTTATAGATAATTAATAAAACAAAAAAGAATTTTGGCTTATACTTACCAACATTAATCTCATGATACTTCTTCACATTAGGCACCGTGTCAATCGTAACCTCTGGCTCCAAGTTCTATGAAGGAAAATTAAAATAAAATGATTAATCAACAAATAAGCCATTATAACTAAAGTATATAAGTTAGATAATTAATATGTTTGATGAAATATAATACATATTGGTTGATCGTTGGATGCAGCCAGCCCGTAGTAATAGCTTTGATCGTAGCAATGGCTTCCAGTCCCCCAGCTGCCCCAAGGCAATGCCCAATCATTGACTAATAGAGGAAAAAAATGTTATGACTTTCCTAATAATAAAGATAAATTATTATGACTTTGCATTATTAATATTGAGCTTATGTGAAAATATTGATTTAATATTGAATAATTTCTAGAACTATAAAAATGTTGAGCTCATGATTTTTTTTTTTTAAATAAACTTTTTTATAGAATAAAAACCCAGCAAAATACAGGAAACAACCATAATTCCAAAAAAAAACAACAAAATCAAAGATAACATAGCGGGCTCAGTATTCAGTCGAGGCCAACGCCCAAACCGTTACGCACGGACCACCCAGCAAGCGAATCACCCACGGTTGCCACCAGCATAGCCCTTAGCCTCACGAAGCAGCAAGCAAAAATACGACTCATCTTTTGCGACGAGCTCTTCCCCAGAATTTTCCCCTAAAGGCTTTAGAGGAACGATCAAGGGAAAAATCCATATCCGACTCAAACGATTCAGAATAATCTTCCTCCTCAGACGAATCACTTAACCAATTCTTTTGATCCCTAATCTCCTTGCCCGAATCCTTACTCACACAATCATCCATTTCTTTTGAATCCACCTGTTTCACAGGAATCTCCACAAAACAATTTAAAGACTTAACACCACCAGCATCACTCCCACCCTGCTCCACAGTAACAGAAACAAAACCATCGGCATCACCACCCTCCTTCTCAAGCAACATAACATTATCATTGGGTTTCACCGCATCCTGAACAGGCAAAACAACAGAATTTTCAACATTCACAGCCCCATGACCTACCTCCGACACCAGCAAAACCGAAGAATCCACAAGAATTTCCTGACGAACATTCCCATCCAACACCTCAGGAACAAAAGGTAATGCATAAGGAGAGAAAACAAATTCATCCATAGCAACAATAGCACCTTTACCATTAATCACGCCCACTGCTTCAACCAAAGTATCAGACGGAATTTCAACTACATTTATATTACGTTTTCTGACAATTATTTAATTGATTACATGTCAATGCCTTAATATTTTATTGTAAATTTAATAAATAATATTTTAATTTGTTTTTATATTGTACGCAAAGATTGTAAATTAATTTTGAGTAAAAGTTTATGCACGTAACATCATTTATTAATTTTAAACTTAAAAATGAAAGGGTGTAAAATAAAAACTTAAGTAAAATATTATTGTATTATGGTAAAGGAGGTTGGAACAACTATAAAATATTATCGAGCGACGGTCCATGGTTGGTTAGCGACAGAGAACACAAGGATTATAATCAAGTAACGAATGTCAAAATAATTGTAGTTGGTGGGCGACAAAGGTCAGAAATATCATAGTCGAGTGATGGTGGTTGCAAGGACCATAGTCGGCAAACAACATAGGTTAGAAAGATCCTAATCAAGTGATGGAGGTCGAAAGGAACGTAGTTAGTGAGCGATGATGGTCACAAAACTAGTAGCAGGGTGATAGTGGTCGGAATTACCGTAGTCATGTGATAGAGGTCCGAAAGATATTAGTCGACAGGTGATGGAAGCCGCAAAGATCATAGTTAGAAGACATTGGTTGGAAGGACCATATCTTGCAAGTGACAAAATTTGAAAGGATCGTAATCGGGTGAAGCTTATTGGAAGGACAGTAGTCGGTTGGCGACGGGGGTCGAAAAGATCGTAGTCGGGTGATGGTGGTTAAAAGTGTCATATGTTTGTAGCGAAGGTAGGTAAGTTCGTAGTTGACTGGTGATGAAGGCTAAAGAGCCTATTTTCGGTGTGCAATGGAGGCCATAAAAATTATAATCGGGCGACGATGGTCGAGAAGCAATTTGACGACAATCAGTGAAAGTTTAATGGAGGATGTTAAGCCTCATTAAACAGTTCCTCTGCACACCAAGAGGGGGATGGCACTAAAGGAAAATGCATAAAATAAATTTTTATAGCGGTTCGATCAATTAATGGCCTGCGTCCACTTCTCAGTCATCCACTCTAGATATTGCATTAACTCTAAGTAACCCTCCTTTAGTTGTTAGAAATCTGGACCCAAGTCTTGTGATTTTGATGATAAAAAATATTATTGGATTCCCTTCTGTGTTATCTCCTGTTAATTGCTATTATTGCATGTTTGTTTTTCATGTGCACTAACATTTTAGTGTTACAACTTAGTTTTTATAACTATATTTTTTTATCATGTATGTTTTTGATGATTATAAATTCTTATTGTGTTGATTACTATTTATCCAAATATATATTTGAAATATTATTTGTGTTATATATGCGTACTAATATTTTAGGAAAATAATACTCCAGACTGAAGACTTCAAGATAGATTAGATTAGGGTTTATTATAATTGAAGTCTATACTTTTTATATTTTTCTTGAGTTTGAGAGAGTGTGATTGTAATTGGGTAACTATGCACACATACATAAGGGGAGTACGAAACTTGTATTTTTAAAATTAATCGTATTGTACAATCATGGATCGTACGGTACGATTTGTCTTGAGTGTTTCTCCAGAATGGAGTTGATCAAATCATGCAAGGAAAAAATTTCTAACTCCTATTCGTACTATTTGAAGTTACATTCATGCAGACGACATCCATAGTATGAAATGGCTACAAACCAGTTCGTCTCGAATGAACTAAAAATTTTATAAACTAGTCATGCTGTATGATCATAGGTTCATACATATGATGTTTAAAGTATGAAATGGGTGCGTACCAGTTCTTTCATACAAATAGGTAAATATTTTGAAATGTTCGTACTATACAAAGTTGGGCTCGTACAAACTTCATCTAAAACTCTAAGATATCTTTTGGAAACTTAAAACTTAAGAATTTGGTATCCTAAGCATAGCTCTTCTTTTGAAATTTTTGGATATTCTGATTTAGATTTTATAATATGTAGGGTTGATAAAAAAAAGTACATCTGAAACTTATAAATTTATAGGAAACTCTTTAATTTCTTGGTCCAGTAGAAAACAAAATTCAGTAGCCCTATCTACTGCTGAAGCAGAATACATTGCCTTAGGTAGTTGTGTGGCTTAAGTTCTTTGATTAAAATAATAATTAATTGACTTAAGATTTTCTATTGACTCAATTTCAAATTTTTTATAATAATACTAGTGATATATGCATTTCAAAGAATCATATTCTACATTCTAAAATCAATCTTATATATATAAGACATCACTTCATTATAGATCATGTAACTAAGAGAAAAATTAAATTGCATCACGTTGCTATTGAAAATTCACTTGCAAATATTTTCACAAAACCAATGGATTTTGACACATTTAGCACTTTAAGGACCAGATTAAAAGTGATTGATCTTAATTCTTAAGTTGAAATTCTAAAAACTTGATTTGTTATATAATTGTATATTTGTTTTTTTCCTTAGATTGATTGTAAGAGTTTGTTGTTTGTTTTTTTTATTTTTGTTGGTTTTTTTTTTCTTAATTTTTTTCTCTTTTGTTAGTTTTGTGCTTGCTTTGCTTTTGATTTTACTAGAAGCATGTCATTTTGTTTGATAAGGTTTTTATTTATCATTTCTTATTTTTTAATTGTTCTTTTTGTATTGTACAAAATTTTTTCATACAATATAAATTCTATAGCATGTACATGATATATTTATGAGTTGATCATACAAAACTTAGTTTTTCATAGGATTTTGTACTGTATGATGATGTCATCATACTGTATGTTATGTGTTGTTTCATCTATACGAGTGGGAATGATTTTCCAATTAATGTTTGTTATTGATCACATATCGTACATACAAAATTGCATTTCGTCTGTATGATCCTATTGTCAGTTCCTTGTGGGGGTGAACCTAACCATCATAAAATAATCTTTAATATTCTGATCATCTTGGCCAAGCACGTGTTCGTCTATACAATCGTTTGGTCAAAAAGTATGTACGAAAGGACGCCTCAAAAATGACATTTTATAAAAAGTCATTTCATTTTTGGTTGTATCTATTTGTATGTACAACAATTATTTCATCCGAAATGATTTTAAAATCGTACACACAATCCAAATTTTATACTATAAAATAGGTCATTTTTCTTCAAATAGAAAGGTCTTCGGATAAGTTTTTCTTCACTTTCTCATCCATTCCAAACTTTCTAAAGTTCAAATCTTAGGAATCGTAAGTAGTAGCAAACAACCTCACATCTCTAAGGGATCATCCTCTAGATCTTGTAGGGATGACAATTTTCTATCCAAAAAGAATGAGGATGCTTTTTATAGATATTTTGCTACAAAAATTACCTCTTCCTGACTCCTCATTCAGAATGATATCAATTTCTCTTTCATGATCCTATTCACCTTAACCAGATTTTCATTTATCCTGACTCTCATCTAGGCCTTTCATAAAGAATCCTTTCAAATTTTTTTGGCTAACATGAAGGAAACTAAGACCAGACTAGGATTACCTCTTATGCTTTTAAGCAACGAGTAGAAATCACTAAGAAAGACTTAGGCAACTTCCTTTACCTAAGAACCCAAGAAATTAGTGTGCACACCTTAACCAGTAGAACCTACTTGGACTAGTCAAAAATAAATCAAAATCATAGAGGTGTTGCCCAAGTGAGTCATTTGTCTCGTGTTTACATTCTCAATCAAAATGCCTAGATTATCCAACACATTTTGAGAACCTCTATTATTCCAAAAAGTTGGAGATCGAATAAACTTAACTCCTCTTTTGTCCATAGTCACTTATTTAATAATGACAGAAAAACCTTTTCATGAAGTCCAACTTACCATGGATTATATTTACAAACTTTTCGATATCAGACTTTCTTATAATAAGAAAAATAAAAATTGGGCTTTAAGACATCTTGTTGTTTATATCTTAGAAAAAAAGTACAACCTCATACATCTTAATCCTCCCACTTAACTCCCTATTTACTTTACTAATGCCTCTTTTAAGGCACTCTTTATAAGTGATCGAAGCTTTGAGGGAGATAATGTTAAGAGAGTTGCTACTTAGCTTTTGCATGTTTTATATTCTTGCAACTTGTTATTTTGATGATTTCAAATATTATTGCTTTGATCACTTAATTTCTCCTTACACATTTTAGAAGAATTATTTTATGGCTCTTGTGTGTATTAACATTTCAGGGAAATCAAACTCCAGATTATTGAAGACTTCAAATAAAGATCGGACTATACTATTTTGTAATTTGGAGTCTGTATTTTATTCATTTTGAGTCAGAGAAAGTGTGATTATAATTGAGTAACTTAGCACACACACACACACACATACACACACTGGGGGAGATCTTTAAAAGATAGAATTTCTTTACTGATCGTACGGGATGAACCATGTTCGTACGGGACGATCAGGTCAGTTATACCCCTCAGAGAGCAATGGAACGAACAGAAAGTGAAGAAAAATTTTCTAAGTCCTGATCGTCTGGACGAATTTACCCATTCATTCCTGGACGATGTCCTATGATTTCTCACTTTGAACTGTTTGTCCAGACAAAATGTCCCATTCATCTCTGGATGATGACATCTGATTTCTCACTTTGAACAGTTAGTCCAAATAAAATTTCCCCTTCGTCTCTGGATGATGTCCTCTAATTTCTCACTTTAAACTGTTCATCCAGACGAAATGTCCCATTCATCCCTGGATGATATTCTCAGATTTCTAAAATTACCAGTTCGTCTAGATGATTCTACCCATTCGCCCCAGGACGATGTCCTTTGTTCCTTAACCTTGTGGACCGTCTTGCAGTTATTTTTCAATGAAGCCTGAAAATAACTGTTCGTACCGGACGAACTATGTTCATACGGGATGATGATTGGGTTTGAAGTAATTTTGTACCAATGCACATTGAGTTTATACGCAATAATTTTTACATTGTTCGTACGTACGAATTATGATCGTACAGCACGATCAAGTACATACATATTTGAAAATTTTAAGTTTTTTGTGCGATTTTTTGTTTCTTTCATATAAAAGGTCCTCTTAAAACTGGCTTGTAATCTTTTTGTCCACTGGTCTTCCTGCAAACTGAAGAAAGATTGAAGGAGATAGTGTGAGAGAGTGTTTAAAGGAGATTTCTTACTACTAGAGCGTGAAGTGTTCACTTGGTACTCAAAGGTAAGAATCTTTGTTTGTGAATTATGATTACTTCACTGATTTCTCTTGTCCTTCTAGATTTCTCATGAGAAGATCTTGTCAAGGACATTTGGTTCTTTGCAGACACTCGAGGAGTGTGAATCGCAGGAAGGTTCTCTGCCTATACTTGAGAAGTGTGAAAGGACGAAGAGTTCTCTGTCTACACTTGGAGAAGTGTGAAAGGACAAAGGGTTCTCTGCCAACACTTAGAGAAGTGTGAAAGGATGAAGGGTTCTCTGCCAACACTTGAAGAAGTGTGAAAGGATGAAGGATTCTCTGCCTACACTTAGAGAGTGTGAACCGCGGGAAGGTTCTCTGCCTACACTTGGAGAGTGTGAACAATGGGAGGTACTCTGCCTACACTTGGAGGGTATAAAAGGAAGATGGTTCTATGCCGCACCGGATAGTGGTGGAAGAGAGTTTTTTTTGTAAAGGCTTCTCCACCTTGTTGTGGGGGCAAAAGGAGAGACACTAAGTGGTAATAGTGCAATACCTGAAGTGGAAGACTTCAAGGAGTGGATGTATGTCTTGTTTGACCAAACCACTATAAATCTTGCATCTTTTTATTTTTCTACTACCTTTTTTACTTTACTGTTTCTATGTGATTTATGGTTGATAAATCTTTTTTAAAAAAATTATCATAAGTTTTTTATCAGTTTAAAATTATAAAATGGTAGTAAAAATTTTTAATTACCAATTCACCCCCCTCTTGGTTAGCTGCTGGGATATAAGCTTAGGTCTAACAACCTAATTCATATATAATAAGTTTTAACAAGTGGTATCAAAGCTTAATTTCAAAATTATATGTTTAGACTACTTTTTAATTAACGACCATGGTTACATTTGGAAACAAAAATATACTTGAGGGTTACTCTATAACTAGACCTTAATTATTTGATAATATTCCTTTTGATTTTTGGAAAACATGCATGTCTGTATTTTTACAGTCACTTGATTACCGTTTGTGGATCTTAGTTCATGAAGGGTATACAAAACCAATTAAATTTTGCGGACTAGACAGTACAAGAACATGACTTAGCACAACTTAATGCCAAATATTTGAATAGTTTCTTTGCTTACCTACTGCAATGAATCCATTTCTGCCAAGAAGTTAAATAATTCAGACTTAATATCTTGTTGCATGACTATGAACTATTTCGCATGAAACCCAATGAATCCATTTCTGACATGTACACAAGATTCACACAAATAGTCACCTCTTTATATGTATTAGGTAGGAAACTAACGAATGCATAAATGGTTAATAAAATACTTCATTGCTTACCTACTGCTTATGATGCTAAAATAATTATAATTACAGAGTCTAAAAATTTAAATATTTACTATATTAACAATTTTCTTGGATCACTTATTTCTTACGAGCAAGGGGTGAGTTAAGGAAAGATTGATACAGGTGAACTACAAAGGGAGAGAACATAGCACTGAAAGTGGAGGAGTCAGAGAGTGAACTCTCACAACCTGTGGATGAAGACGACATCGTATTGATAACTAAACATTTTATAAGCTTTCTGAATAGGAAGCAAAAGAGATGCCGGCAATGGAATCGAGGTAAATTTAATAGAAATGTCAAGGTTTCAAATAATCTTATTTATTATGAGTGCAAGAAACCTGGACATATTAAGTTAGATTGCCCAAAACTCAAAGCCACTCCTAGCAATGAGAATGTAGAGGAGAAACCTATTGTGAAGAAGGGCAAGAAGAAATTCCAAAGAGCTTTCTGGGCGGATTCAGCTTCAGACTCGTCAGAGACTAAAAAGGAAGAGGAAGTCACTAATCTATGCTTAATGGCTGATAATCTTGATCAGTCAGATCAAGAAGCGGTATGTGACTTATCTTATAATGAACTTTTTAATGTCTCTGAATGCATACATGATGCATATAGAAAGTTAAAGAAAAATGCATGCTAGTCTGAACTTAGAATTTCAAGAACTACAAAGAGAAAAGGAGATTCTTAGAAAAGATCATGTTTTAATTGATAACAAACACATAAAATTGCTTGATGAGTTTGATGATTTGAATAAGAACCATGAAAATTTAAAATCATCCTATATAGAACTTCAAAAAGAAATAAAAAATAATAAAGATGAATTTGAAAACAAAATGTATCAAGTAAATTATATAAATCGTATCTTGGAAGATATGATTTCATTTTATAAACTAAAAATAGAAGCTCTCGAGGATAATAGGATACCACCAAGACTTGAAGTTTTCATAAATCCTATTTTGTATCCTAAATTTATGCAATCCATAAATAGACAGAGAAACTTTAGAAAATTATGAAACCCTTTTTCAGGAGTCAAATGTTATAATTGTGGATTGATTGGACATATAGCTCACACATGTACATTGAAGAAAAAAACTTATTTTGTGTGGAAACCTAAGATGCATAAACCTAGACATATCATACATGGTTCTATTTATAATTTGCAAAAAGGTAAACCCAAACTTGTTTGGATTCCCAGGTCTAATGTTTGATATTTTTGTAGGATTGCTCTCACACAAGGCCTCGTGCGAGCATATGGTACCTGGATAGTAGTTATTCAAAGCATATGACTGGAGATACTGCACAATTCATATCGCTGGAAGCCATGAGTGGAGTCAAGGTAACACCACAAGGAAGGTGGTAGGGTCAGTTATGATTGAAAATCTTAAAAACTTTTTTTATAGAAAATATTTTGTTGGTAAAAGGCTTGAAGCATAATCTTCTGAGTATTAGTCAGCTATGTGATAAAGGTTATTATGTAATTTTTTTTCCTATAAGCAGCATATTAAGCCTTAATGGTAATGATGTTTTGAATGGTATAAGGGTAAATAATATGTATATGCTAGACTTTAATTGCATTAAAACTCATACTGTTTTTTGTCTAAAGACTATTTTTGATGAGTCATGGCTTTGGCATATGAGGCTTTTTCACTCTAGCATGAAAAACCTTAGGAGGATTACCCAAAAGAACTTAGTGAGAGGTATACCAAAATAAGACTTTACTAAGGACCACTTTTATAATGCATGTCAATTAGAAAAATATGTAAAGTCCTCTTTTTAGTCTAATACAAATTTTAAAACTAGTAAACCATTACATATTTTACATATTAATCTTTTTGGACCAGTTGGAACTGTAATTCTAGGAGGGAAGGTATACAAATTTGTGATTTTGGATGATTTCTTGAGATTTACATGGGTCAAATTTTTATTTCATAAGAGTGATTCATTTGAGAAATTTAGAAACTTTTTTACTTGGATTCAAAGAAAATAAGGATGTGAGATTTTGAGTATTCAAAGTGATCATGGAGGAGAATTTGAGAATGAAAAATTTGAAGATTTTTATAAGGAGAAAGGAACTGATCATAATTTTTCTGCACCTAGAACCCCTCAGTAGAATGAGATAGTCGAAAGAAAAATAGAACATTAATAGAAGCCGCTCAAGCTATGTTGGCAGAATATTCATTTCCTATATATTTTTGGGTTGAGGCGGTTAGCACTACATGTTATGTTCTGAATAGGGTGAATATGAGATTAAACTTAAATAAAACACCTTATGAGTTACTAAAGGAGAGAACACCTAATTTGTCATATTTGCATGTCTTTGGATGTAAGGTGTTCATTCATAATAATGGAAAATCTATATTAGAAAAATTTGATCCAAAATTAGATGAAAAAATTTTTATTAGATACTCAAGTGTTGGAAAATCTTATAGAGTAATCAATAAAAAAACTTTGATAATTGAGGAGACCACACATGTTGTATTTGATAAATCTGGAAGTTTGGAATAGCCAATTGTTAAAGAGGATGAGATAGAAATTAACTCCCAAAAGATTAAGAAAGTGAATTTGGAAAACAATATGGATGTAGAAAACCCAGTGCCTAAAAATTTGAGATTTTCTAAAAATCACCCAATGGAATTGATTATAGGAAAACTAGTGAGGGTGTTTGGACTAGGCATGGACTGAATAGAGAAATCAATCATTCAACATTTATTTCAATGATAGAACCTACAAATATTGATAAAGCACTTTCGGATGAATTTTGGATATTGGCTATATAAGAAGAACTAAATTAATTTGTAAGAAATAAAGTTTAGGAATTAATTGCAAGGCCAAATGATCAAAGTGTAATTAGAATTAAGTGGGTATTCAAGAACAAAATGAATAACTCAGGAGTAGTCATAAGAAATAAGATAAGATTGGTGGCTAAGGGGTATAATTAGATTGAAGGGATTGATTTTGATGAAACTTTTGCCCCTGTAGCTAGATTTGAAGCAATTAGGATTTTGTTAACCTTTGCCTATTTTAGAGGATTTAAATTGTATCAAATGGATGTTAAAAGTGTCTTTTTAAATGGGGTAATTTAAGAGGATATTTTTGTAGAACAACCTCCAGGGTTTAAAAATTCTAAACACCCAAATCATACTCGATGTAATATCCTTTATTATGATATCAATAAAAGTTATCCTATCTTGGTTTAATGTTTTTAATTTTATTTCAGAAATGTGTGTTAGCATATATGATCATCCTTCAAATATTTGATCTTACAAGTCCTATATCTCAAATTGTAATATAAATTTGAATTCATTAGAATTTTTTTAATTTAAGTTGTGATTATAACTTGATCTAGTTAAGAATGTCAATCTCATATCTCTTATTAGACTAATATAATTTTTATATTATTATTATAATTATGATGTTTTCTTATTTTGTATTTCTCTTATTAATATAAATATTATTGTACTTAAAAAATTTTGAGATTTTAGATTATGATTTTGGAAAGATCAAAATTACACTTAAAAATATACAAATGTATAAAATATTAAAAGAAGCGCAATGCTTCGCAGATTGAAAAAGAGGCACAAAATTAGTCCAAAAATATAAAAGATGCACAAAATGTGTCACAAATATTGAAAAGATATGCAAAGCAACACAAGTGCTATTTGATTCTTTCCTTAATCTTTCAATCTTTCAATTCAAATTAATCTTCTGTACGATTTTATTTGATATTAAAATTTGAAATATATAAATTTTACATTCATCTAATTTGCAATGATTTTGTTTATCTCAATGTTATATATATATATTTATATTCAAATGCCCCATATTCTCACATGCTTATTAATTCATGGGGAGTTTAGGAGATACTTAGGAATTTGAAAATTATACAAAAATAATTATTTTGCCATCATCAAAAAGTGGGAGATTATTAAAAGAGTTGCTACTTAGCTTTTGCATGTTTTATATTCTTACAACTTATTTGTTTGATGATTCTAAATATTATTATTTTGATTACTTAATTTCTCTTCACACATTTTGAAAGAATTATTTTTTGGCTCTTGTTTGTACTAACATTTCAAAGAAATCAAACTCCAGATTAGTGAAGACTTCAAATAAAGATTTGACTATACTATTTTGTAATTTAGAGTCTGTATTTTGTTCATTTTAAGTCAGAGAAAGTGTGATTATAATTGAGTAACTTAGCACACACACACACTAGGGGAGATCTTTAAAAGACAAAATTTCTCCACTGATCGTACGTGATGAATCATGTTCGTACGGGATGATCAGGTCAGTTATATCCCTTGGAGAGCAATGGAACAAACAGAAGGTGAAGAAAAATTTTCTAAGTCCTAATCATCCGGATGAATTTACCCATTCGTCCGTGGATGATGTCCTCTGATTTCTCACTTTGAACTGTTCGTCCAGATGAAATGTCCCATTCGTCTTTGGACGATGTCCTCTGATTTCTCACTTTGAACAATTTGTCTAGACGAAATATCCCATTTATCTCTGGATGATGTCCTCTGATTTCTCACTTATAACTGTTCATCCAGATGAAATGTCCCATTTGTCTGTAGACGATGTCCTATGATTTCTCACTTTGAACTATTCTTTCAGACGAAATGTCCCATTCATCCCTGGACGATGTTATCAGATTTCTAAAATTACCAGTTCGTCCAGATGATTCTACCTATACGCCCCGGACGATGTCCTTTGTTCCTTAACCTTGTAGACCATTTTGCAGTTATTTTTTAACGAAGCTTGAAAATAACTATTTGTATTGGATGAACTATATTCGTACGGGATGATAATCAGATATGAAGTAATTTCATACCAACACATATTGAGTTCATAGGAAACAATTTTTTCACTATTCGTACGTATGAATTACAATCGTATGGGATGATCAAGTACGTACAAATTTGAAAAATTACAGTTTTTTTGGATGGTTTTCATGTCTTTCATATAAAAGGTCCTCTTAAAACTAGCTTGTAATCTTTTTGTCCTCAGGTCTTCGTGCAAATTGAAGAGTGATTGAAGGAGAGAGTGTGAGAGAGTGTTTGAAGGAGATTTCTTACTACAAGAGCGTGAAGTGTTCACTTGATACTCAAAGGTAAGAATCTTTTTTTGTGAATTGTGATTACTTCACTCTTTTCTCTTGTCCTTCCAGATTTCTCGTGAGAAGATCTTATCAAGGAGATCCAGTTCTCTGCCGACACTCGAGGAGTGTGAACAGCAGGAAGGTTCTCTACATACACTTGAGAAGTGTGAAAGGAAGAAGGGTTCTCTGCCTACACTTGGAGAAGTGTGAAAGGATGAAGGGTTCTTTGTCTACACTTGGAGAAGTGTGAAAGGATGAAGGGTTCTCTTCCTGCACTTGGAGAGGTGTGAAAGGATGAAGGTTTCTCTGCCTACACTTGGAGAGTGTGAACAATGAGAAGGTTCTCTGCCTACACTTGGAGAGTGTGAACAGCGGGAGGTACTCTTCCTACACTTGGAGGGTGTAAAAGAACGATGGTTCTCTGCTGCACTGGATAGTAGTGGAAGAGAGTTTTTTTATAAAGGCTTCTCCACCTTGTTGTGGGGAAAAAAGAAGAGACACTAAGTGGTAATAATGCAATACCTAAAGTGGAAGACTTTAGGGAGTGGATGTAGGTCGTGTTTGACCGAACCACTATAAATCTTGCATCTTTTTATTTTTTCGTTGCCTTTTTTACGTTACTATTTCTGTGTGATTTATGTTTGAAAAATCTTTTTTAAAAAATTTATCATAAGTTTTTTATCAGTTTAAAATTATAAAAGGGTGGTAAAATTTTTAAATTACCAATTCACCCCCCCTCTTGGTTAGCCACTGGGATATAAGCTTAGGTATAACAGCCTAATTCATATTTAATAAGTTTCAACAGATAATTCTCTTGAAGGAGGAGCACCTACTCCAGCACCTGCACCTGGACCCGACTAGAATTTCTACCAAGAAATGATTAAGCACTTTGATGAAATGGAAACTCATTTTAATCAATATTTTGATCAAATTGAGAATCACCTGAATCAACTAGATGCTGGGTTGGATCCGAGGGTAGTTTGACTCGGTTAACATGAACGTAACTACCATAAGTAGTTACATTTTAATGATCAACCAACCACCTCCTCCAGATCAAGGCCCTTCTGATTATTAATTATACTTCTGTGGTGTTGTTACTGATGAGTTTATGTGTTTGTTCTTGAGATATATTCTTGTGATTTTAGTGATTTTTTGTGTTAGTGATTTCATGTGTTGTTTCTAATTATGTTATTTGTGATGATGTGAAATGGAGAAATGTGTTTAAATGTGCTTTTGAATGAGAAATAAAATGATAAAATATTTTGTTGACATGCATTGAAATCTCACTTTTTAAAATGGTAATTTTTCTTTAAACAAATTATTTGTGGTTGATCTCTTGGATGAAAATTTGAATTATTTTGTTCTACAAATTAATTTTCTTACAAAATTTGATCTTTTAAAATTTAAATTAAAATGATGTATGGATGTAGATAAAGAGATCAATTTCATGTTCGTATAGACAAGTATTATTTTGATATACATAATTGATGCAAAATAGATGTCTTATTTATTTTATTTTCTTTTTCAATGTGTTTTTTTATTTTTAGTGGAATTTGAATTAAGATTATTGATATTAAAAAAAATAAAAAAAGTAAAAGATGCATAAAGCATGCAAAAATAAAAAAAAGTTATGCAATAGTTTACAAAGTAAAAATAGGCACAAAATTAACCCAAATAAAAAAGATGCACAAATTGTGCCATAAATATTTGAAAACATGCACATTATCGCCAATTGAAAAAGAAAATAGTATTGTTCTTTTAGTTATCATTATATCTCTAATCCAATTTCATTTAATTGACAATCATCTTCATTATTGAATTATAAACTTTTTAATCTTTATTTCATCTTTTTTGTAATAACTATTTTTATATATAATTTGTCTAATATAAATAGTGACTGATTGACTTTTCTTATCTTAGTTGTACTTTAATTTAAATTTTGATTTTTTTTTTCTCTTTAGCATTTGGAAATTAACTTTTTTTTTGCAGTTAGTTTTAATTTTTTTTCTCCAACTACTTTGATTTATCCATAGAAAGTTTTAATTTCAAGGTATACTTCCCTTTTTATTGTTGTCAAAAAGGGGAGTCATAATATTATTTGATGTTGTTGATTATTATTTGATGTATTTATGTTTACGTGTTATGTGTATGTATGTGTTGTATTGTGACTGTGTATGTATGAGTTGTATTGTGACTGTGTGTATGTTTTGAATGTGTGTATATTTTGTTCATGTTTGTGTTTTTGTTCGAGTTATTTCATGATTTATTCGAGTTATTTTTATTTTAGTAGTTGTTGTTTCTTTTAAAATTTTAGGTTTATATTTTTTGATCTTTATGGGAACTCCTTATTTTAAATTCGTCATTCATTAACGGGAAGCTAAGAAAAAAAATTATTTTAAATGTTAACTCAAACAATTTGTCGTAAGTATTCCTCGAGAATGGAGTTTATCGAATCATGCCATAAAAAATTTTCTAAGCCTTGTTCTTACTATACAAGGTTACATTCGTACAGACAATATCTAGAGTACGAAATGGCTACATACCAGTTCATCCCAAATGAACACAAAACTTTTTGAATTGATCATACTATACGATCATATGTTCGTACAGATGATGTCAAGAGTATGAAATCGGCGCATATCAGTTTGTCCATATAAATAGGTAAATTTACTAAATTATTCGTACTGTACCAACTTGGGTTCGTACAGACGACATCAAGAGTAAGAAATGGACTCATCCATTTTTGTACCAAACGAAGCGTGATTTAGTTAAACTGGTCGTACTATACGATATAGGATTTGTATAGTATGCTAACCAGAGTACGAAATGCATTCGTACCAAATTGTACCAGACAAATTGGTATAATTTTGAATTGATCGTACTGTACGATGGAATTTCATTTGTACACTCAAGGGAGTGAGAGAGCAACAAAATTAGAAGTTCAATTTTCTAAACAAATCATATTGTATGATCAATTAATAAGAAAATCATAAAAAGGGATAATTTTGTAATTAAAAATATTTGGACTAATTATACTAGATAATCTAGATCGTACAATATAATCAGTTTAAATAAAGACTCCAATCGATAATCATAATTTATGCAAATCGTTAAATTCAAAATTTTAACTAATCATATCCTACGATAAGTATTGTGATGTATGATATAATTAAATATTACCAAAATTAATTCTACAATTAAGTAATGATTTTAAATTAATTGATCTAGTAAGATCGTTAGGATGATTGGACCCAGTCATACTGTACGATCAAATCCTTGCATGGGACGATAATTTATCATTTTCAATCATCCAAGATGATAATCTAAGTCATTTAAACAAATCGTACTAAATGATTCTCAAATCGTACTAGAAGATCATCTTAATTCATTGAATTAATTGTACAACATTTTATTCTTTGTGCATTACTAATATGATTATTTGAACTAATCGTATTGTCATACTATACGATCAAAGTCACTAGAATTAAATTTCTAGGACTTTTTAACACCTTGTATTTAATCTTTATAATGAGACTTATTTCAAGTCTTTATATGTTGATTGTTCTTGAGAGAGAGCTTGGAGAAGGGATATAAAAGAGCATTGGTAAGAAGAGAGGGAAAACTTGTGTGTAAGGGATAAGTAGTGTGATAGGTTCACATAGATGCTCCAAGAAAGTATCTTGCCTTGTTTCTCCAAGTGTTTATCAAGGTTTATTAGGTGACAATGGGAAGAAGTTCTTTAGCTCAAGATCATGGTTCTCTACCATCACCATGAGGGTAAGAAAGGATTTTAGGTTCTCTTCCTTCTTTAGAAGGTAGAAAAAGGATTAAAGATCCATTTTCATCACTTGGAGGGTGACATAGCATCTAGTTCTCTATTACACCACAGTCGGTGGAAGAGATTCTTGTAAGGGCTTCTCTATCTTATTGTGGGGGCAAAAGGAGAGACACTATAGTGATTAGTGCAATACCCATAGAGGAGGACTACGGGGAGTGGACATAGGTCAATGTTGACCGAAGCACTATAAAATATGGTGTGCTCTATCTTATTTTTACTTTTTAGTACTTTTTATTTATGTAATTTGAGCTTACTTCATGAATCTCATTTTTTACCATCAACTACAATTAGGTTAATTTATGGTTTAAAAAAAATTATTATCTTGATTATATATTTGCACTTGAAAATAAAAAATATTTTAAACCTTGATTTTCTTATGCATGTGTTAGAATAATTGTTTCTTTGGGAATTATTTTTCAAAGTCATTCTCTAGCAAGAATTTTTATTATTGTAGTAATTTTTTTTAGAAGTGCTAATTTACCCCCTGCTCTTGGTCCGCCTTGGCTTAGTTTATTAAGGTCTTACAACCTCCCTGAACTTTTAAGTGGTATCAAAGTGGATCTTAAAATTTAGATTTTAAAATCTTCAAGCAAAGATCAAATAATGTAATTTTGAATTAAGAATACTACAGAGGGTTATTCAATAACCCTTCCATCATTATTTGAAAACATAATTTCAATTTTTAGAAAATTTGCATGTCTACATTTGTACAATCCATTAAATATAAAATTTGGTATATGATTCAAACTGATTATCCACTTCCATCTTAAGTAGTTAATGGTGTCAAAATGTATATTCCCTTTACTAAATAGAGTCATGAGGATAGAGAATTAGTATAATTAAATGCAAAAATTTTAAATTATTTTTTTGTATCTTAAAATTAGAGTATTATATGTAAGTATCTACATGCACTACTTAGAAGAAAATATGGGATAGACTATACACCACATATAAGGGAACTAATGAAGTTAAACAGTCTAGGTTAAATATTCAACTGCATGACTTTAAACTTTTTTGCATAAAATCTAGAGAGATTGTATCCAAAATATACACTAGGTTAACCCAAATAATGACATCTATGTATGCACTAGGTAGAGAATTCTCTAATTCTGAAAAACGTTAATAAGACTTTTACGTTGCCAACCTTGTTTGTATAATGTTAAAGTCACTACTATTTCTGAATCAAAGGACTTAAATGTTTATTCCATTTATAACTTTCTTGGGTCACTCATTGCCTATGAGCAAGGTGTAAGTCAAAGACTACTTGATGCATGTGACAAGAAGAAGGAGAAAACTATGGATCTGAATGAAAATAACTTAGAAAGTGATAGTTTTGTAATGGATGAGGATGAAGACATTGAGTTGATGAACAATTAGTTCAAGAGTTTCCTAAAGAAATGTAAAGGAACTAAAAATTTTAAAGCATCATCTGACACTATATGCTTTGGATGCAAAAAATTAAGACATCTCTTAATAGACTACCCAAAACAGATGACTAACACAGTCAAGGATAAGGGTTAAGAGAAAGAAAAATTCAAAAGAGAAAGAATAGGATGCATAAGGCATTTTGGGCTGACCTTGCCTCAGAATCATCAAAATAAGAAGCAGAGGTGAAGGCAAGAAAGTTGTGTCTTTTGGCTAATGTAAATCTTAATTAGTTAGATTAAGATGAGGTATATCAATGATCATATGATAAATTTTTTATTATTTCAGAGAAAACTCATAATTCATATAGGAAACTTAAAAAGATGTATGGTAGCTTAAAATTGAGTTTTATAATATGCTAAAAGAACATACTAGTTTGATAACTGAGCGTTCTACTTAAGATAATGATCACATGTATTTACTTAATGAATATAACGCATTAAAAGAGAACCATGTTGACCTAACTAATATATATAATCCTTGATGATAAAGCATCTTGAGTTAGAAGAATAATTCAAAGATAGAAGGCAGAAAACCTTGAGTCCCTTTTCACCCTCCTTATGATAGAAGAGAACCTGAAAAAAATTTTCACTCTTCTAGTAAAGGTAAAGAACCTCAAAATTTATCCTTGAAGCTTTCATTCAAAGAGCACCCCATGCAAATCCTTAGATCCCTATGGAGGGATCAAGATACAAACTTGATTAAAGGAACAGTGTGACACCACCACACTACTTCTCCCTCTCACAAACCTCACATTCTCCACACTACTTCACACCGCAGAGAACATGAATCAACGAAGAAAATTTGGTGATAATTGTTGGTCGGACTATAAGTTTGACTATAATTAGTGGTCAGGCAAAAGTCCAATAATAGTCAAGCGATGGATCGATGGTTAGGCAGTGGTTCGAGTATTTGATTTCGCAATCTTAGGCTTGTTGAATTTTTCTCACCGAGCCACTTGAATCGACTATAAGCATGTCACATTTGGTGAGCATTTGGTCATCCAATTTATTGTTTAAACCTTCCAAATATGCTTTAGATCCTCAATTAGGACCTATATGGACTCAAATTGAGTCAAATTTAGTGTCATTGGGTTCATCTTTTCAATACGTTCAGTTTGACTATAAATTTGATGAAATCAAAGTTCGAATGGTCAAGATTTGATTTTAAAAATTTCAATTCAAAATAATTACCTCAAGATTTGTGCCTTATAACTATAAATTTTCGATGATATACCAATCATACTTACTTTTTTTTAGAGAAACTAAATAATAAAGATTTAAGAGAGTTACTCTAGAGAGTTCTAGAGTAGAGGGAAGTAAATAATATTTATATTGAAGTCATTAAGGATCTAAAAAAGTGTTTTAACCAAATATTTTCCTCTTTCAGTGTGACTAAATCAAGGATCATTTATAAGCCAATATCTTTTTACTTTAGTTAGAAATGTTCTTACTATACCTTTGTATATATGAGGATGTACCTTATTGTATGTATTTTTGCTGATTATATTATTCTTATTGAGAAGACTGAGAGAGTTGATGCAAAGCTTGAGTTATAGAGGTCAACCATAAAATATTAAAGTTTCATTTGAGTAGATCTAAAATTGAATATATAGAGTGTAATTTGAATAATAATAGATCCAATGGTGGGATTGTGATATTGGGTGATCAAGTCTTTAAAATGTGTGAACATTTTAGATATCTCGAGTCTATAGTTCAAAGCGAAAGATAAAATGATGGGAAAATTATTAGTAAAGTTCAAGTTGGATTGTTGAAGTGGAGGAATGCATTAGACTTGTTGTATGATAAAAAAGTGCCGCCTCAAACTTCGGGTAAAATTTTATTAGATGGTGGTGAGACATGCAATTGTTTATAACCCAGAATGCTGGCCATTAAAAGAGAAGCACAAAGTTAAGTTGCATGGATGAGGATGCTCAGGTGGATGAGTGGCTTTACACTTAGAGAGAAAATGCGAAACTAGTATATACATGAAAATGTTGGAATAGCTCCAATGGAAAATAATATTAGAGAGAGACATTTTTCATAGTTTTGTCACTAGAATGTAGGCCTATCAATGACCCTGTAAAGCGAGTTAACATATTATATTCAACCTATGTTAAGAAATGTAGAGGTAGACCTAAAAAGATGGTTGGAGAGTCTTAAAAAGGATATTTTTTATTTAGGTTTAACTAAGAATTTTTTACTCGTAATAAAGAAATAAGGAAAAATGATTAATGTTGCAAAACCCATGTAGTGGGATAAAGGCATGTTGTTATATCGTATGCAAATTAACATCATGTAATTGAAATATTATTGAAAATTAACATATTAAATTTAAAAATTCATAATAGAAAAATCATGTATTAACTTTTGTAACTCATTTTAATATGAATTGGTAGAGAGCATAATGATTTAATTTTTTTTTCTTTTTTATTTTTGTATTTTAATAAAAAATTGTGTTAAAAGAGTATTTACCTTGGTTGCATTTATTTTAATCTCCGATGTATTTTGAAAGATTTCCTTTATTGCGTTGAGCTCTGTTATATCTCCTGCTGGTGTGGATGTTGCATGTGCATTGACATAATTCACCTAAAAAATAAAAAATAGAAAAAATAACATGTTTAATATTCATTACGGAGAAGAAAATATACCGTACTTATGACATTTTTAAGGGACAATATTTATCAATAATATTCCATATTACTAAATAGTATTAATAATAAAGAATACTAACACGAATCTTAAGGAACTAATACTTAACATTAAATATGGAACATAATAGAGTATATTGTTATTTTATATAGCTAGTAATATAAACACTCCAAATTTTATTAAAAATAAAAGTTATAAATTTATTAAAATGCTAATGTATTATATAAATAATAAGTTATATTACTCTCGTCTTAATTCCAGAAAATTCAAGGCTTGAACAAATTTTATTCAAGATAACCTCATTTCATTATTTTCTTTAAATCCTTTGCACTAATTTGATTGCTAATATTTCTAAATTAGATCATTTAAAATAATTCAAGCTTAGATCCTAATATTCCCTAATTAGAGTTTTCTTAAAATATGATTTAAAAATACATTTGACCCAAATTAATTTCACTAAGCTAGATAAATTTTAAGATATCTAGTTTATTTTAGATAAATATAATACAATATTTGATTGATTAAGTATATAATAATATCATTTAAAAATAAATTAAATAATTATAAAGTTGATGCGTAACAAATTTAATTATTAATATTCAGTAATTATGTTTAAAATATTAATGTAGAAATTAAGGAACCTCCTCAGGAGAAACTCCAGCATCCTCCATGCTCCTAGTTATGCAGGAAGTGATTCCGAGCACATCTGGGCGTGGCTCAGTAACATGATGAGCATCACAGGTTATTGCACCGCCCAAATACTCTGCAATTATATTTGCCCCCCTTTTCCTTGCATGCTCTAAGCTCTCCATCACCTGCAAAAAAACAAAACAAAGGAGAAATTCATTCAGTTTATTTAATTAATGACAAAACACAAGTGTTAAGTTTATTACGTATAAAACAAAAGCTTCTCTCTTATAAATATCTTAATATTTTGTTATTTTATCATAGATTTAAAAATAAATATAATACTTATTATTATATTATCAGTAAATCAGAATCATATAGCTTAATGTTATTGAAATATAAAGGAATATTAAATGTTAATTTTTCAAGTCTATCTTCGTATAGAATTGAATCAAAATAAGAAAAACATTGGAATTTATGAATCCTAATTAGATTTCTTACTAGTTCTATTTTTTTAGATATTTATAATATATAAGTAAAATATAAAATTTATATTGCAGTTAGCTCAAAGCAAATCTAATTAATATAAGTCACCATAATTAAACTTAATTAGAATTGTTTGGTATACCATAGTGTTTTATAAATTGATTGTTAAAGTCGTTGGAGAAAAAAAAAACTCAGGGTTCATCTGGGATAACTTTTTATTGTACTGGAAAAGTAATGTTTTAATTATTAAAAAAATTAATTAAAAAAAATTTTATATTAAAAGTTGCTTTAGAAAATAGTATATATAAAATGTTGTCCCAAAAAAGCCTCTTAGTAACTCTTGTTAAAAAAAAAAACAACTTTCACCAATAAAAAAGGTAATGAGAAAGCTTTAAGAAAAGAAGAGGCGAACATATTATGATTGTTATCTTAGAAGTAAAAAACTAAAACTTATTCCTTATAGTAGAAATTGTTACGCGTTGAACCTAGACTAGATCATGTCCGGACTCGATGAGAACGTGCTACGCGTTTGTACACAGTAGTATGTACAATTTGTACACACACTTAAGGCTTTCACTGCTTGCTAAAGGGATATCGAACAGGACCTAGACTTTGTCCAGCTGGCTCTTCACCACCGGACAAGCAGGAGTGGTTATTTATTTTTTTGAATGAGGATATGATACCATTTGCTTTCCAATTATACGTACTAACCAGAATTCCAGATCTTCTCCCATGACAAAACCCATCCCGGGCCTTTATCCCATGGACGAGAAGCCTTATCAGGACTCAGCATGCGCAGAGACAAAGCCCGACATGCGAAAAATCCCGCAATGCCCATCGGAAGAATGGGCGCCTCCGTACCGCCGGCGATCATTACATCAGCGTCGCCCTTTCTTATGGATTAGCGGCGGCGAAAGAAGCACAATTGGCTGTAGCACATGCAGTAGATATTGAATAGCTGGGCCCATCAGTCCATTATCAATAGCGAGCAAGGCGGATCCCATGTTTGTGATTAGGACAGGGGACAAAGAATGGGCACAGCTTATGATATCCTCCTTTTGATCATTTTCTCCATCTTGGTGGAGAAGATTGTGTAGCCTCCCACTCCTGCTCCCACCACTGCTCCATTCTCGATCTGTCCATCTATAACATACGAAAATTCATTTATTATAAAATTTAATAACATTAATGTCCAAAATACTTATAAATGTTATGAAAGAAAATTTGAGATTATTATTTTATAAGATTTAATATAGGTCTATAATTTTAGTTGATAATAACTTTATCTATTTTTAACTGAATTTTTTAATAATTGAATATTTTTATAAGAAAAATACAGACGAGTTCAACAATTTAATGAATTCCTATTATGACTGAAAAAGAAAAGGTAATCAAAAAAATATCAATTGACTTTGAATTTAAAAGTAAATTCTTCTTCTTTCTTGCATATTATATTATAATATATTTATGAAAAGCTGAATCTTCTTCTAGGTTTAATATCCTTGGATTTGCAAATCTGGAAAGAACATCATTTAATAGTCATAAAGAAAACTCCACATGCATGTTATTATTTTATTATGTTTTCAACAAAACTATTTTTTGGAAATTAGTGTAGAGCACAAAATAACGTACACACACAACACTTTTGCGAGACTTGAATCAAAAACTCTTATTTTAAATACGGATTGACCTTGTTTTATATATACGCATTTTAGTGATTTGTTGGATTGAGGAGCGTTGGCTACCAATCAAGAATTTTGAGTTCTTGTTTGAGTATGCAATTTGTATGGAGGTTGTTCTTAATGTTGCAAAAACTTCAAAAAAAAAAAAACTTTATTTTATATATTAAATTTCTTTTTTATATTACTATAGAATTTTCTTGGTTTGCACTATTAGATTCATCTTAATAATTTATTTGACCATTTAAATTTTTAATGATAGATTATAAAATTATTATATTTATATATATTAGCAAAGTATAAAAGAAAAATAATAAATTATAATTTATTTTGCATATATCTTAGGCTGCTATTGTGGAATCATATGGTACACCTGCCTGCGCAGCATGAGGAATAAAATGAGACTTGTTTGTTACATTTGAGGCTTATATTTATTGCTCTCACCAATCCCTTTCATTTTAGAAGCCATGAATTAATTTAGACAAAAAGGTGAAATAAATATCTGTCCAGTTTTGTATCATTGTGTCGAGATAATAAATTTTTTGTTCGATTATATTATATAGGTGAGCTGAGGCCTTCAATATTTTAAAAACTATCAAAAGTTTTTAAAAATAAGTGCCATGTATGAATTATAAATTAAATTTTATAACATAAATAATTCAACTAATTAAAATTTATTTTTATTAAATTATTGTCAAAATATATTAATTTAGGGTACTTTGAACTTACATTAATCAGTTGTTGGGGACCAAGATTGGCGCTCTCCAGCGCCTTGTTGCCGGCGACAAGGCAGTATCTCCAGCAGTCGTCCAGCCGACGATCAGACTTTTGATCAACGTACCCTTCCGACAAAAACTCATGAATCTGACCAGCGAATTTAACCGCGAGCTCTGACGTGTTGAACCGATCGATCATTCCAACTCCATTTGTTCCGCGGAGGAGCTTATCGTAGAAACCATCAACGTCGTTTCCGAAGACAGAAACTAAACCCATTCCGCTTATCACTATTCTTTTCTTTGGATCTTTCTCACGCTTGGGAGCAGAAACGGTTGGAGAGCCGTTCATTACTGTTATTCTCTGCAACTTTGTAGCTGAAGGATTTTTTAAATATCAGTATTTTTAAAACTCATTCATATATATATATTTTGATCAGATTATTATATGATAATTCTTTTCTTTAAAATATATATATAATAAAACTCAAATATTTTCGTGCAAAATAAAGGATTTGTTTTTTTATATTTGAAAAGATATTAGATGTATAAATAAAAATTTATATGTGTAATTCAAAGAAAAAAAGTGTAATAAAAATTTAGGAAGCTCACATGATGAAGAGAAGGTTGATCTCCTTGAAAGCTTTTTGATTAAAAATCCACCCCAGGTTGATGAAGGAGCATTGCCACTGCCTTTGAGGGCTATCTCTTTGCTTCCAATCATATCTCTTCTCTCTTTGTATCTGCACGCTCTCTCTTTCTCTCAATCTCTGAAGCAGCTGCTGTAAGTTATTTTGGAGGCCTATAAATAAGCAAAATGGTTCAAATTTAAGGGAAAACATTAATAACTTTTGGCAGTTGGTCCAACCTAAATTCATCTATTACAGGTCTATTCTGAATTTGTGTATATCAGTTCAGTAAAAAAAAAAAAGAATAATCAATAGTTTCCTTTTTCCTTTAAGTTTTTACTTTCTTAGGTTTGGTCAGTATTAGTGCACATGGTATATTAAATGGAAACCAAATGCAGTTTCAGAGACGCATAAATGCTTTATTGTCTTTTTTGAGCTTGTTGACGGGTCAGGGATTTTGCTGTTGGGTTCAGAATCCTTTTCGGTTCGATATTTTTAAATATTTTACAACAAGGAAAAATTTATTGTTGTTGATTGTGTTGACTGAAAAGTAAAAAGACCCTTCCTCTCTGAAAAATTATTAAATGGCTTCATTCCGAAAGTTTTTTTTTTTTTTTGGTTAAAACCCACAGGGGGCCTACGTGTAATTTTAAAAATTCGGTTACACAGTTCTTAAATGGAATCTCCAGCTTGCTAATGCTCAAAAAAGCTACAAGAAAAATAGAAAGAAAACCTAAGAGCCAGTGGTTCATTTTCCTATGATTACAAGAAAGACATAAAAAAAGACTCGGGCTGTGAGTAGACAGCACCCAAAAAAAGAAGATCATAATAATCCCGTTCATCACTATCTTCCTGCAAAACTGATGAAGAAAATTGAAAATGAAATATAAAAACCAGAAAAGGAGTACCTTGCATTCATTGAAGCTCCAGAAACAAAAATGTGATTTTTCCCTGCAAGGAAATCTCCCAAAATATGTATTAGACAGATAGTAAATCAACCTTATAATATAAAAACTGTTATAGTTGTAGTCACCACTGACACTATAACCAAAAGACAGGCCCAGCATATTCCAGTTTAACTAGTTTAAAACCTGATCAGTCTCCTTCCTCATAAACACTAAATTAAACCAATTCTTACAGAAATTAATACTCGAGTCACTATTAAACCTCCAGCAAGCACCAGAGTAAAAAAAAAGCATTCTCTAAAGCCAAAGCTGGCTGGATCGGTAAATACCACATAACGAGCACCCTTCTCCACCAAAGTAGACAAAAACCCCTAGTAGTATTGCAAGAATAAGTAATAAACCAAACCTTGAAAGAGAACATACACATAATATCAGCCAACATCCATCTTCACCCATTATAAATCAGAGGAACAAAATCCAGCATCCAACCGTCAATAATTAGAAATAAACTCAGCAAAACAGTTAACATAATTTCCATGTAAGAGTAAAACTGATGCCAAAATAAGACAGAAGACCTTAACCAGGTGAAGAAAAAAGACTTCCAACTTCCAGGAAGCCCAGAATAAAAACAAAATAAGCAAAAAACCTAGAAACACTGCTTCCCAAGAAGTACATAAAACAAAACAACCAAATCAAGAACCATAAACAACACCAGCAAAAGAGTCATCTAGCTCTGATATACGACAGACCAATCTTGTCCAGATTAACCAAACCTTTCAAAATGCGAGGCAAATTATCAATATCAAATTCCCTATCCTCCTGTAACCTACTACCAAGCTTAGCCAGGCAATCAGCACACACATTGCCCTCTCTAAAAATGTGCTTTATCATATAATTAAGAGTAGAGAGGGCCATACGAATTTTTCTAATAATGTAAAAGACCTGAGGACAGAAAAAATCCACATTTTTAATAATTTGAATTAAGAGTAAAGCATCCACCTCAATCTCAATGTTAATAAAACCTCTGTTATTACAAATGTAAAGACCTTTAAGTAAACCCATCAGTTCAGCAAAAACGACCTTACATGGAGATAAAGGGCCCGCATAAGCCATAATCACTTTACCAACCTTGTAACGTATAATACCCCCAAAACCAGCAAAAGAAAAATCAACAAAACCATCAGTATTAAGCTTCAAACAAGGAGGCATCGGTTTAAACCATCTAACAACCCTTTCACTTCTAATAAGCTCCTCAGTATGAATAGGAATACCCAGATTAACACACAAAACTTTACAGTGTCTGAAATTTTTTCTCGAAATAAGCTTGCCAGCAAATAGTTGAAGCAATTTATGGTTAATATTAGAGATAATAATCTTTGCATCCATCTTAATACCATTATGCTTAGCTTCATTACGAGCTTTCCAAAGGAACCACAGAATAAGAATGGTAATAAGTTAAGAACATGACCTTTAACCGTGGACATCCAATCATTCAATAAGGACTGAACACTACTAACAGACACAAGATCATTTATAGGAATATGTTTATTAACAATCATGGCATAATACCTCCACACTTTTTGAGCAATACTACCATTGATGAAAACATGATTAATACTTTCAATATTAGAACAACAATGACATTTAGAGGGAAGATAAAAATCTTTATTACAAAGACAAGCATCCATCGACCAAAAACCTTTGATACATCTCCAAGCAAGAATAGAGTAAGACAAAGGGATATTATTATGCCAAATAGAACAATAAATACTAGAGATATCATTCTTGTTTCTAAACACCTCCCACACATTTTTGATTTTAAAAAGAACATTAGTAGAGTTGTTAAAAAGAATGCGGTCAACATTAGTAATATGCAAAGGGATGCTCAAAACTTGATTCAAAATGTCCTCAGGTAAAATATATCTAAGCTTATTGACATTCCAATTACCATTATCAATATAATAACTGACCTTAGTAGAAATGAGAGTATGAGAAGATAGCATATTGTCAATCGAGCCCTTCCCTAACCAATTGTCTTGTCAGAAAAAGATATACCCTTTACCCAAGCCCCATTAGATAAACAGATCCGCTTCCCAACTAATCTTATATAAACATTTCCAAATAGAAGAATCAGTTTTTTTTAAATTACACAGAGTATGATGCACCTATTTATAATACTTAGCATGCATAAATTTAGCCTATAAACTAACTTTAGATCTAAAGGAAAACCAAAGTTTATAAGAAAAAGCCCTAACCATGTCCAAAATACTCTTACAACCTAAACCACCTTCATTAAAAGGCCCACACATTTTAGACCAGGAAGACCAAAAAATACAAGACCTATCATTCTTAGCTCCCCAAAAAAATTTATTGACCATTCTTTCCAGTCTAAGGCAAGTAGTGGGAGCAGAGTTAAGAGTGTGAAAAATGAAAATAGGGATAGAATTTGAAACATGTTTAATAAGCACAAGTCTACCACCAAAAGAAAGAAAATTAAAAGACCAATTGGTAATTTTGCTTTGGAAAACAATGACCATATCCTAAAAAATCATTCTTTTTTTTTTCCCCTTGAAAATAGGGGTACCTAAATATTTAATAGGCAAAGAGGAGCAATTAAACTCACAAATCCTTTTGATATCATTAATTTTACCTTGAGTAGTAGATTTAGAGATAATAAAAGTGTTTTTATTCTTATTAATTGAAAGCCCACTCATGTTCTAAAAATCATTCAAATGCTTGATAAGAAATTTAATATTAGTTAAAGAACTATTAGCAAAAATAATAAAATCATCGGCAAAACTAAGATGAGCAATAGGGATACCACCCATAGTGCGATAAAGCAAATTTGGATACCTTTTGTAAGGAACCTCCAAGCCCCTAGACAAATAGTCCACCGCAATGATGAACAAAGCAAGGGAAAGAGGATCACCTTGACGCAAACCTTGATTGGATTTAAAAAAAAACTATTACTTCTACCATTAATGATAATAGAAAAATAGCAATTTTCACTACTGTTTTTAATCAATGAAATAAAACCTTGGCTAAAGCCAAGTAAAGACAGCACTTTATATAAAAAATCCAAACACAAGTTATCATAAGCCTTAGTAATGTCTAATTTAAAAATGATGTTCCAGCATTGTATGATGCGTAATTTCTTGAGCACGCTAAATATTGTCAAAAATGCTTATACATTTCACAAAGCCAGTTTGGTTCTGAGATATAATTCTAGGTAAGATAGTAATAAGTTTAGTAGTAATGATCTTAGATATAAGCTTATTGAAAAAGGAACATAAGCTAATAGGTCTAAAATCATTCCAGTTATTGGTAGCCTCCTTCTTAGAAATTAAAACAATATTAGTAAAAGAAAAAAATTTAGTCTATGGTGTACCCAAAAAAAAAAAAAATTAGAGACAGCATCCATAATATCCCACTTGGTAATATGCCAAGTCTTAACAAAAAACTTAGTAGTAAAACCATCAAGACCAGCAACAGAATCACCATTCATCTCATGCATAACCTTCTAAACCTCCTCCGACGGGGCAAGAGTAAGTTAGAAATTATCCGTCTCTTAAATACAACAAGGGACAATATGAGGATTAACAATAGGGGACAGTTTGAAACCACAATTAAAAATATTTCTAAGATGTTCCACACTAGAGTTTAAAATAGAATCTTCCTCCTGCAAGACCCTACCATCATCACTAGAAATTTTGAATATGTGGTTCCTAATTTTTTTCTTGTTAGCTAAAGCATAAAAAAAGTTGGTGTTCCTATCACCTTCAACAGTAAATTTAGTAGTAGCTTTTTTATGCCAATAGATCTCTTCCTGATCATATAAAGCAAAAAGTTTAATCTTAGCATTATTGAGCTCCGAAAGATTAGAACTATCGGGGTTAAGCAGATAAACATTTTCATGCTCCATCACCTCATTTTTAGCATTCTTAACATTAGAAAAGATATTTCTAAAAGTATGCTTGTTCCACCATCTCAACACTTGTTTCACTACAGGAAAATCACACATTTCCGGCGGCCTTTTCAGGCGGAATTTGAGCAGTTTCCGATGATTTTTTAATTTTTCGGCAGTTTTCCGACGGCTTTCTTGCCGCCGGTAAAAACGGCGTAGGAAAATAATTTCTGACAGCTTTTTCCGGCGGCAAATGATGCTGGCGGCTTGCCGGCGGACACAAACCGCCGGTTGAATAATAAAAATAAAAAATTCAGCATATTTTGAAATTTAAAGCCAGTAGGAACATAATTTTTGTTAGCATTGATAGTTGACAATAAAGGGGCATGATCAGAAGCAGTTCTACTAAGATGCTCCACATGAGTCATATGGAATTTGGCAATCCAATCATTATTAAATAAAACTCTTCAAGTCTTTGCCACAAGTTACCTCTACCCCAAGTATAAGCATCCCCAAAAAAGCCAATATCATGTAAGTCACAAGTAGTAATCATGGAATTGAAATCCTCCATAGCATTAATATTAGGATGATTACCTCCCAATCTTTCACTAGCATTAGAGATAATGTTGAATCACCTCTAACACACCACGACCCAGAAATATTCGAAGCAAAGCTCTTAAGTTGATCCCAAAGAACAAAACGACCCACTCTAGTGTAGGAAGCATAAACAAAAGAGGCATCTCAATAAAAATTAAACATAGATATTTGAACATGCATGACTTGAACTAAGTCATCAAGAATATTCACGTTGATAGCATTATTCCACAAAACCCAAATCTTGTTAGAGCAATTAGCAAACTTATTAGTAAAACCTAATTTCGCAGCAGTAATATCAAGTTTATTCATAGCAATCAAAGGCTCAAGTAACACCAATAAGTGAATGTTATGAATCCTACAAATGTTTCTAACTCTAGTTTTAGAATCCTTCCCACCGATACCTCTAACATTCCAAATAAGAGACTTAACCATGAGAACCTTTGGCGCTAGTTTGAGCTCTAATAGAAAACGGTGTGGAGGATACAGATTCTTTGGTCTTTTTTCCTTTTTTCTTATTAACTTTAGTAAAGCTCTCCTCCTCAAGAATTTTAAGGAAGGAATCATCCACCGGAATTTTATATTTAGAGCCTTCTAAATCCAAAGGCAAAGAGGTACCACGTTACAAATTTTGCACCGTTTTTTCCTTTTTATTCTCCGTGGGGATAAATTCCCCTTCTTCACAATTTTCATTACGCATAATCTAAATTATTAACTACATTAGTAACCGGGGCAACTAAAGGAGCATCAGTAGAATTTTCTAGCATAAAATCAACAGAGAGAAAAATATAAGGGGGTTTCTCACTTTCATTGCACAAAGTTTTACCTTCCAACTTATTCTCCAAATTAGCTCTGTTTTCCGGCAAAACAGAGCTAGTCACCGCATCCACCTGGTTTTCAATAATAGCATTTGGCACCACTTTATCCAACACATTATTAGAGATAGAATTAACAGGGGGATCAACCTTCTCAACTGAAGGTTTAGTAGCTTTTTTAAGCTTAGGATGTAATTTAAAGCAATCGGAAATCGCATGTCCATGAACCTTACAATGGGAGCAAAAATCTGAAACCTTCTCATACTCAACTTTTTGCAAATAACCAAAAGCCTTTGAACCCACCCAAACTTCTTTAGGATGTTTCTTAGATATATCAACTTCCACAAGGACCCTAGCCACTAAAAGTCCGTTAGAGATGTTAGGCCCTATGAACTAGTCCCAAGGCTAACCAAGAGGGGGGGGGGTGAATTGGTATTTAAAAAAAAAATTCTTTAAAACCAAGAGAACAAATATCACAAACCAAAATCACCACAAAAAATAAGTGCGAAAAAATTAAAGTGCGGAAGCAGTTAAAAGAACACAAGGGTTTATAGTGGTTCGGTCAACTTGACCTAAGTCCACTCCCCGGAGGCACCCTCCGAGTATTGCACTACCAACGTGACTCTCCTTTATCCCCCACAGCTAGGCGGAGAAGCCCTTACAAAAACACCTCCTTTTTCCCACACCCGACAAGGTAAAGAACCTAACTCCTTTTGCTTCCTCCTGAAGCAGGCAGATAACCACGATCACTTGCTGAAACTTACCTCTCCCAACCCTTCCAAGGACAAGAGACTTTAGGGAAGAAGAAGTGGAACAATTCTTGGAGCAACCCTTGTGAACCCCCTCACAAGCTCCCCCTCATAAGATCCTATCTCTCTCTCTCCCTCTCTCTCTCTCCTTTAGATTTTCTCAGGTCAAGATAGCAGCTAAGGATATTCAAAAATGTTGAACAAGAGCTCTTAAATAGAAAAGCTTCAAAGGAGATCATTAATTGCAAGTTGCCGACTTTATAATCCAGGATGATATGGACATCGTCCTGGCCGATCAGTACAAATCTCATAAGATCGGCCAGAGCATCGCCCTGAATGCAAACTAGACGATTGCAAATTTGCTTGATTGTCCCAGACGATCTCAAGATCACCCGGACGATCCGTTCAATTCATAGGAAAATCGTCCAAAGCATCGCCCTTAATTTGAGCTGTCCGATCCAAATCGGCCAAGAGCAACCAAGGGTTTTTGAATGGATCTTCCAAGCTGATCTTGTGATCGTCCAGGACGATGTGATCGTATCAATCATCCTTAATTACTCCCATGATTGTCGGATCAATTTAGGCATAATTATACAATATCGTCCAGGCTGATCAAAGAATCGTCCTGGCCGATTTCCAAAATTACAGAATACCTAAATTGATTATGGCGGCAATTTCTTTCAGTATTGAGCATATAGTCATGGCCGATACAGGTATCGTCTAGGCTGATCAGTTAATTATGGCTGCCTTAACTAAAATCCTGATTAGATCTTCTATTTTGAACTCGACCGTTCAGGACGATATAAATATCATCTCGGATGATGTGAGTAAAAATACAAGTTCTAAATCTCTCAAGTGTGTGTGTGTAGGGTTACTTAACATCAGTCACTTCAAATAATTACAATTGACTCAAGGAAGAAAAAAAAATTACAGACTGACTGAACCCTAATCTACCCAATCTTAAGCTGATTCCGATTTCCGTTCGATCTTTGAATCTTGAAAATATCAGTAGTAAAGGCAGTCAAAAAGAAGCAAGAGTGTTTGCTAATAATTAAAACATAATTCATGAAATCTGCAACAATCTCTCCCTTTTTGATGACGGCAAACACTTTTACAATTAATCCAAAAATAGTAGTGTAAAATATGAAATTGAAAGTGCAAGCATACAAAAGAACCCCTCTCCCCATTTTGATATATCAAAAAGGAGGAGGAAACTAAGAAACAAATCAAAAGTTTTTTTTTTTTAACCAAGGCATGAACATGATGTAGTTCTCCATGTGATTGATTTGTAAAAAATTTATGAGCTAATGAATCAACATAAAAAAATCCATAAAACGGTATAATATCCGATCATGATTACCCTTAGCTCGGACTTTCTTTTAGGGTAGAATTGTCTTTGGAAATCAATGACCTAACTCAAAGAATTCAATTGGATAGAAAAAAAAAGATCCATTCATTACTTGTTTCCAGAAAAAATCTCTTATAGAATAATGAACCAAAGTGAATTTGTCACAATCACAAAGCAATCAAAATCAAGCCTTTATATATGAAATCTTCTAAGTTTTAAAAGATTTGAAAGGAGAGGAGAGCTTGCTTTTGGTGGGCTCATTTTATGCCTCTTGTCAATTGAATGACGCTTTGTACATCTTTTGATTTTTGATATACTTTGTGTATATATTTTTTTTCAATTTTGGCGTCATTGCGCATCTTTTGTTGGCATCATTGGACAAAATTTTTATTTTATTTTTGCAAGCTTCATTCTCTTTCAAAAACTCTTAAAAATAATCTTAGTTGTAAGTATATCTTCTAGATATTAGAGAATAGGAGTTCTTTCTCTAACATAGGGAAGAACAATTCACAAAATAGAATTAATAATCAATAACAAGAGTAACGAGGAATCTTGATGTGCCAAAAAGACTTTGATCATTATAAATATAAGATAGATTTACTTTGGCAAGGTTAGAAAAGATCTTAATTTCACACACAATTGTTAATTTGAATTAGATTTTTGATTAGAAAAGAAAGCTGTTACACTAAAATAGATTAGAGAAAGTGACACAATTAATAATATACTTTTACCATCTAATAGATTAAGAGATGTAAAACATTG
>NW_021319862.1:2497969-2532018 GCF_001605985.2 Dendrobium catenatum | reverse complement strand
CTTGGATTTCTCCTCACTCTTTTCCTTACTTGTGTGCGTCTTAAGTGTAGGGCAATCAGCTCTCATGTGTCCGGACTTCCTGCATTCATAACAAACCACATCAGACGATCCTTTAGAATATTTGTTATCCTTACATTTTCTCTAATTTTGTTGATGCTTTTGCTTCTTCCTTAGAAAGCTTTTGAATTGCCTTGTGATAAAGGAAATGTCATCGCTCTCAGACCCAAAAGAATCAGAGTCAAATTTGTACGCTTTCAGTGCCACTATTTTCTCTTTCTTTTTCTCACCTGCATCAAGATTTTTTGATTCACCCCTTGCTCGTAAGCAATGAGTGAGCCAAGTAAGTTATCAATTAAATAGGTGTTTAAATCCTTAATTTAGTTATAGCAGTGATTTTATCATCAAAAGAGGAATGCAAGCATCGTAAGATTTTGTTTACTTTTTCATAGTTTAAAAGTTCTCTTCCTAGGGCATGCAAAGAAGTTAGAATTTGAGTAAACCGTGTATACATATCAGAAATTGATTCAGAAGGTTTCATACGAAAAAGTTCATAGTCATGCAAGAGAATATTCAAACGAGATAGTTTCACTTCATTGGTTCCTTCATAAGTAATGCACAACTTATCCCAAATCTCTTTTCCAGTAGAGCAAGTAGAAACACTCATGTAATCCTCAGACTTTAAAGCACATAAAAAATAGTTCAAACACTTCTCATTCAATTGAGCTAAATCTCTTTCATTGGTAGTCCATTCAGAAAAATTAACTTTAGTTTTAATTCTGTTAATTTTATGAGTAGGTGGAGAATATCCTTCTTTAATAAGCATCCACATGCGATAGCCAGTTGATTGCAAAAAAAGTAGACATGCGAGTTTTCTAAAAATCAAAAGGAAGGCTGTCAAATAAGGGAGGTCGTGTAATAGAATATCCTTCAGTTATATTACGATTCCTAAAGTTAGCCATAGATCAAAATTTAAAAAGTTTTTAAACTTTGCTTTTATGAATCCCACTCTGATACCACTTGAAAGTTCGTTAGTGATGTTAAGCCCTATGAACTAGTCCTGAGGCTAACCAAGAGGGGGGGTGAATTGGTATTTTTAAAAAAATTCTTTAAAACCAAGAGAATAAATATCACAAACCAAAATCACCACGAAAAAATAAGTGCGAAAAAATTAAAGTGTGGAAGCAGTAAAAAGAACACATGGGTGTTTATAGTGGTTCGGTCAACTTGACCTACTTCCAATCCCCAGAGGTCCCCTCCGAGTATTGCACTACCAACGTGACTCTCCTTTAGCACCACAACTAGGCCGAGAAGCCCTTACAAAAACACCTCCTTTTTGCCACACCCGGTAAGGCAGAGAACCTAACTCCTTTTGCTTCCTCCTGAAGCAGGCAGAGAACCACGATCACTTGCTGAAATTTACCTCTCTCAACCCTTCTGAGGACAAGAGACTTTAGGGAAGAAGAAGTGGAACAATGCTTGGAGCAACCCTTGTGAACCCCCTCATAAGCTCCCCCTCACAAGATCCTCTCTCTCTCTCCCTCTCTCTCTCTCTCCTTTAGGTTTTCTCAGGTCAAGATAACAGCCAAGGATGTTCGAAAACATTGAAAACAAGAGCTCTTAAATAGAAGAGCTTCAAAGGAGCTCATTAATTGCAAGTTACTGACTTTATCGTCCAGGACGACATGGACATCGTCCTGGCCGATCAGTACAAATCTCATAAGATTGGCCAGAGCATCGCCCTGAATGCAAACTGGATGATTAAAAATTTGCTTGATCGTCCTATACGATCTCAAGATCGTCCCAGACGATCAGTTCAATTCAGAGGAAAATCATCCAGAGCATCGCCCTGAATTTGAGCTATATGATCCAAATCATCCAGGAGCAACCAAGGGTTTTTGAATGGATCATCCAGGCCGATCTTGCGATCGTCCAAGACGATGTGATCGTATCAATCATCATTAATTACTCCCATGATTATCAGATCAATTTAGGCATAATATACAATATCATCCAGGCCGATCAAAGAATCGTCCTGGCCGATTTCCAAAAATACAGAATACCTAAATTGATTATGGCAGAAATTTCTTTTTGTATTGAGCATATCTTCCTGACTAATACATGTATCATCCAGGCCGATCAGTTAATTATAGCTGCCTTAACTAAAATCCTGATTAGATCTTCTGTTTTGAACTCGATCGTCCAGGATGATATAAATATCGTCCGGGCTGATATGAGTAAAAACACAAGTTCTAAATCTCTCAAGTGTGTGTGTAGGGTTATTTAACATCAGTCACTTCAAACAATTACAATTGACTCAAGAAAGAAAAAAAATAAAATTATAAACTGACTCAACCCTAATCTACCCAGTCTTGAGCTGATTCTGATTTCCGTTTGATCTTCGAATCCTGAAAATATCAGTAGTAAAGGCTGTCAAAAAGAAGCAAGAGTGTTTTCTAATCATTAAAACATAATTTGGAATCTACAATAGCCACAGAAGGACGGGTCCTGGATGTAATGGCTTGTTCGATTTGTAAAGGCCTCCCAAAATTAGATCCAAGCGCATGCATGACTTGAGGGTTAAAAAAATGTAATCTCAAATTTGAAAAGGAAATCCAAATCGAAACTATTGGAGACTCTTCATGCACATCGAAAAAAGGTGTCCATTTTAAAACTCTCATTTGACAGTTATTGATAAAATAAGATCTCCTAGGAAAAACTCTGCTATAGTCGAGATCGTTCGACAACTGAATTGCAACATGTCTAGAATCTAAAATCCCAATGGAATAAAAACCAGAAAGTTTACGATTTGTGAAAAAACTACAAATAGAATCCAGATTAGGTCTACATAAAGCAAATTTCCCAACAAGGGTAAACTGAAACGGGGAAGCTAGCTTAAGAACATCTTCATCGAAAATAAGAACAGCAGGCACACCATTCACCACAGATTGAGTAAATATAGGGATGTTATCACCTTGCATCGGGTTACCAGAGAGAACATCTTTGAAAGAATGCATAGGAGACTTGGATGGAGCATCACCATCAAGATCGAAAAAGCCTATGCTTTTTCCATGTGTCGGGCTGGAAACCTTCCCCCAAGCATTGGACGAAGACATCCCTGCCAAGATCCGTGGCCCCAAGCCGGGCTAGAAAGCGAAAGGGCCACCAAAATACGAAACAAGGAAGAAAAACGAGGCTAAAAGGAGAGAAAACGAGCGCTCGGTGGAAGGCCAAATGGAACCCTAAAATTGCCCTGGAGGCGGCTAGGGCAAAAGCTCTGATGTAGAAGTGGTATTTTCATTCCCCAAATTTTGCACCATTTTATCCTTTAGCTTCATTCAATAGTTGTTTATTTTATTGTATCTAGTGAGTTATGAGATTTGTTGGATAAAAATATCTTGATTGAGATCGAGCAGACGATGCCATTGGCTTAGGATCAGTCGAGCTGAATGAGTGAGGCATTCATAGATGACCTGATTAGTTAAACATTCAAGGTAAAGTTTCATCTTCTAAGTGTAGAGTAGTTTGTTGAGCTATCCATAGAAAGTTGCATTAAAGTTTTCTTTTAGGTGTATGGAAACTTAACATTGTAAGTTATTCAAAGAATACAAAAACATGAAAAATTTATATCATTATTTATTACTGCAGAGTGGTTTGTTGACCCATCAATTCTTGCTCAAGAACTTTGCTCTACCTCAAATTTAAAAGAGTTCTATAAAATAGAATGAAACAGAGAGAAAAGAGGATACAGGAAGAAATGATTCAGCAGAGTTCAGAGATAGAAATCCTCATTAATGCTTATATCAATACAGGTACAGTGCATTGTGTATATATATGTAGTTAGGATTGTTCTGGAATCTGCAATGGCCGTTTTTGACAGAAGGAGGTGGTGCACTGATGTAGACAGACTTGTTTAGTTGGTATGGTCTGTGGTGCACTTAACCGGTGTGTCAATAACCCCCCTCAAATTAAGTATCTAGTTGTTGGATATTTAATTTGGTTCGAAGGGTGGAGAAGAGTTGAGCTGAGAGGGCTTTGGTGAATATGTTTGCTGGCAAATCTATAGAACTGATATGGAAGATCTCAATATCTTTGCTCTTCATATGGTCACTTATGAAATGGTAATTTAATTCTATATATTTGGTCATTGCGTGGAAGACAAGGTTATTGGCAAGAGCCAGTGCTAAAATGTTGTCACAGTATATTGAAGTTGGGAGCGGTTGGTCGATGTGGAAGTCGACAGCTAAACGGGCGAAACCAGATAACATCTAATGTTGTGGAAGATAAAGATTTGTATTTTACTTTGGTGTATGACTTGGCCACGGTAGCTTATTTCTTGATGTTCCATGAGATTATATTGGGACCAAGATACGTACAGAAACATGTAATGGATTTTTGGTTAGGGGAATCGGCTGCCTAGTCAGCATCGGTTTAGGTTAAAAGGGTGAGGTCACCTTTGGTAAGTGGTAAGCCATAGTGGAGTGTGGCTTTGATGTTGCGAAGGAGTCTTTTGAGATCTTGGAAGTCACGAGTGGATGGGTTGTGCATATGTTGGCATATGCAATTGGTGGTGGATGCGATGTCTACGCGAGTCATAGTAAGGTATTGTAAAGAGCCAGCGAGGTGATAGTATGATGTGGGATCTGAATATGGCAAGTCAAGGGAGAGGTCTTTGGTTGTTTTTAAGGACATATGGGTGGTTGCTGGCATGCAAGATGTGTAGCCAACAAAGTCTAATATGACGGGGGCATAGTGATATTGGTGCAAAAACATGGAAAAAGATATTGGTTGCATATATATGCCAAGAAATAAGAAAATTGATCCAAGTTGTTTAAGAGAAAAAGTAGCATGCAGTTGTGACAACAGTGGCTAAATGGTGTCTGTGTGGTTGCCTGTAAGGAGTATGTCATCAATGTATATCAAAAGATATAGTTGAATATCCTTTTTGTTGTATATAAGAAGAGATGGTTTGGACCTGCTGAATAGAAACCGAAATTGAGTACAAATTGAAAGTCCGAATATGTTGTTAGACCTAATAGATTTGTCCCAAGGCTAATTAAGAGGAGGATGAATTGGTTATTTAAAAATTCTCTTAGTAAATTAAAAAAATCAATTTTAGATTTTTTAATCAATGATAAATTTTCTCAAAGATATTTTTCAACCACAAAATTAAAACTTGCAAAAATTAAAAATACAATAAAAAAGTAAAAATAGAATAACATAAAATTTTATAGTGGTTTGGTCTAACTAGACCTACGTCTTCTCCCTAAAGACTCCCTCTTCAGGTATTGGACTATACCAAAGTAACTCTCATTTTGCTCCCTCAGCGAAGCAGAGAAGCCCTTACAATAATCTTTCTCCACCAAACTTGGGTGCAATAGAGTACCGTCACCCTTTCTCACCCTCCTAGTGATGGTAGAGAATCAGCATCCTTTCACACCCTCATGGTGTCGACAGAGTACCGTCATCCTTTTACACACTCATGGTGTTAGCAGAGTACCGTCATCCTTTCACACCTTCTTGGTGTTTACAGAGCACCTGATCTCTTTTGAAAATCTTCTTTCAAGAGCCTTCAAGAAAGTAGGAAATTACTTTGAAGAACAAGCAAGAGATCCTCACCGTTAGGCAACCTTGTGAATCCCCTCACAAATCCCTCTTAAGAAATTTCTCACTCTCCAATCCTAATATACTAGCCCAAGCACTCTCCAAGTGCACTCTAAAAAGAAATTTGCAGTAGGAGATAGTGTCAATCAATTTTTAGGACTCTTAAATCTGAAAGATAGAAAAAACCGTCCAATTTTTTTTTTTAATTTGAGCATTGGATCGTACAGTACGATCGTACGTCGTACATATGAACAGTTCAAAAAATCCTTATATGATACGGAACGAACCTATTTTCATACTTTGTTAGTTGTATGTATGAACTGATATCATACTATATGAATAGTTCAAAAAGGAACAAGTTTGTCAGGTATGATTTTGTACAAATGCATTTCATACATTGGTCGGCATACTGTATGAAATTCATTTCATACAATTCGATCAGTTTAACCAAATTATGTTTCATTTGGTACAAAAATGGACAAGTCCATTTCATACTTTGGACACCATTTGTACGAAACTAATTTTATATTGTATGAACAATTCAAAAAATTTATCTATTGGTATGGAATGAACTGGAACACACCCATATCATACTCTGTAAGTTATTTGTATGAAACTCATTTTATGTTGTACGATCAGTTCAAAAAATAGTAAGTTTGTTTGTGATGAACTGATACATATCCATTTCATACTCTAGGTGTCATTTGTACAAATATAACTTCGTGTAGTATAAATAGTTTAATAAAAAATTTCTAAGTCATGATTCGATTACTTCCTTTCTAGAGGAACACTAAAGAAAAATCGTCCAGTACGATTCAAGAATCATACAATACGATTAGTTTTAAAAATATAAGTTTTGACTCACTCCCCTAATATGTGTGTGCACGATTACCCAATTACAAGCACACTCTCTCAGACTAAAAAAAAAGGTACATACTTTAATTATAAGAAACTCTAATCTAATCTATCTTCAAGTCTTCGTTAGTTTGGAGTATGATTTTCCTAAAATATTAGTACACACAAATAACACAAACAAGATTTTTCTAATATATGCAGGAGAAATAGTAATCAACATAATAATATTTTGATATCATAAAAAATACACATAATATAAAAGCATTGATTTGAAAATTAAGATGCAACAATCTTCTCTTTTTTGATAATAATAAAATAGTTATTATTTGAGTTATCACTTAATATAATTTTTCTCTTAAGCTCCCCCTAACTGACTGACCAATTTAAAATAAGAGGATCCCATAAAAATAAAAAACACAAACCTAAAATAAAAAAGAAACAAAAACTACCAAAATAAATACAACACGAACAAACCATAAACATACTAACGTGAACAACACATACACGAATACAACATAAAACATACAGCACGAACAAAATATACACACATTAACATGAACAACACATACACGAATAAAGCATAAAACATACAACGTGAACAAAATATACATAGATTAACACGAAAAAAATACATACACACATACATAAAATAATCCAAAACATCAAACAACAATTAATGACTCCCCATTTTGACAATAACTAAAATGGAAGTACAACTTGAAATAAAAAGTTTCTATAGATAAAACAAAAGAGTTGAAGAAGAAGAAGATTTTAAACTAATTGCAAATACAAAAAAATTAAATTTTAAATCAAAGAATAACTAAGATAAGAAAAGTTAACTATGGTTCACTGTTCATTTTAGAAAAATTAAATAAAAATAAATGTTTCAAAAAAGATGAAATAAAGATTAATTAGCTACTAATTCAATAATGAAGATTATTATCGATTATATCAATTTGTGTTAGAGATAAATGATAAAGGAAAGAATAGTATATTTTCAATTGGCAACATTGCGCATCTTTTTAATTTTTTTGTGACACACTTTGTGAATCATTTTTATTTTGACTAATTTTGTTCCTCTTTTTTTACTTTGGCGAATATTGTGCATCTTTTCAAACTTGGCACACATTGTGCATTTTTTTTTTTACTTTTTTGATCTTTTTAATATCAATAAATCTTAACTCAAATTTCAATAATGAATAAAAAATAAATACATTGAAAAAGAAATAAAAATTTAAAAAAAGACATCTATTTTGTAGTTATTATAGCTAAGTAATAGTTGTTTATAAGAATATGAAATTGATCTTCTAATCAATATCTAGTCATAATAAAACTTAAAATTTTTTTGAGATTAAATTTTACAAGGAAATTAGTTTGTAGAGAAAAGTAATTGAAAATCCTATTCTAAAGATCAACCATAAAAGATTTTTCTATAAAAACATAAACATTTCAAGAAGTAAAATTTTTATGCACGTCAACACAATATTCCATCATTTTAATTATCCTTTAGAATACATATAAACACCTTTTTCCATTTAAAATCACATCATCCCTGAAATACAAGAATAACACATGAAGACACTAACATATAAAATCCCTAAAGTCATATGAAAACATCTGAATAACAATTACATAAACTCATCAGAAACTACAACATAGAAGTATAACTAATATTATGAGGGGCATTAATCTGGAGAAGGTAGGGTTGAACATTATAAAGTAACTACTGATCGTAGCTACATTAGTGTTAACAGAGTCAAATTGCCCACGAATCCAACCCATGTCTTTGTTGTTTCTTGTATCCCACATATTTTGGTGATTCTAAATTTAATCAAAGTGATGATCAAAATAAGTTTTCATTCTGTCGAAATGTTAGACTATTTCTTGGTAGAAATTCTGGTCGGGTCCAAGTATAAGTGTAGGTGCTGGCGGTGGGGCTCCTTCTTCTCCCTCAAAATCTTTTCCCTCTAAACATTGATCTCGCCCAAAGAGTTCCCAAAAAGAGGCATCAGTAAAGAAAATAGGAAGTTCAGTGAGTAGATCAGGATGTATTAGGTTGTACTTTTTCTCTAAGACATATGCAACTAAGTAACCTAAAGCCATATTTTCTTCCTTTTATTATGAGGAAGTCCAATATCAGAAAGTTTGTAAATATAGTCTATGATAAGTTGGGCTTCATCAAAAGAAGTTTCAGTCATTATCAAGTATGTGATAATGGATAAAAGAGGAGTCAAATTTATACGATCAGCAACATTGGGAATGATAAAGGTTCTTAAGATATGCTGGATAATCCTGGCATTTGTATTAAGAGTGAACGCATAAGATAAATGGCTCACTTAGGCAACACCTCTAAGAGTCTAATTTATTTCTGACAAGTCAAAATCAGCTCTAGAGGTTAAGGTGTGTGCTATACTCCTTGGGTTCTAAGGTGGAGGAAGTTCCCAAGATCTTACTTAGTGATTTTTACATATTTCTTAAAGACAAAGGAGGTAATCCTAGTGTGATCTTAGTTTTACTTTATGTTTGCAAAGAACATTTGAAAAGTTTCACGATGGTAGGCATAAATCAGGATAAAGATGAAGGAAAATTAAGTTGAGGCAAATAGGGGCATGATAGAAAAGTTGATATCACTTTGAATGAGGAGTTGGGAAGGGATTATTTTGGCAGAAAAATACCTATCAAAAGCTTCCTCAATTTCTTTGGAAAAAATGTTGTCATCCCTACCAGATCGAGAGGATGAACCCTTAGAAGTGCAAGATCATCTGCTACTGTTGGCCATTCCTAAGGTTTGGACTAGAGAAGCTTTGGAAATAAATGAGAATGTGAAGAATAACTTATCCAAGACCCTACTATATAAAGAAAAAATAACCTATTGTACAGTACAAAATTGAATGCGTACATATAATTTTAAAATTATACGGGATGAAAAATGTTTCGTAAAGATGAATGGATATGGCCAAAAATGAATTGACGTTTTGTAAAATGCCATTCCCAAGAAGTCCTTTCATATAGACCTTTTGACCATGTGAACATACAGAAGAACACCTATTCTTCTGAGATGATCAGAATATTAAAGATAATTTTAAGATGGTTAGGTTCATCCACATGAAAATTTGATAACAAAATCGTACAAACGAAATGAGATTTCGCACGTATGATCTGATAAAAATAACTGAACATTTTAAAAATCATCCCCAATTGTATAGATGAAGCAACAAGGCTTGTACAAATGATGACGATATCATACAATATGAAATTCAATAAAAAACTCAGTTTTGTATGCTCAACTCAGAAAACTATCATGTATATCGTACATTACAAAATTTTTTGTACAATAAGAAGAACATACTTAAAACAAGACATGATAAACAGAAAACCTTTTTAAAATCAATCACCTGAAATCCAATGACATGCAAAAAAAAAAATCAACAATAAAATAGTAAAAGAAAAATAATCAAATAACTAAAAACAAAAATACATAAACAAACAAACAGTAATAAACAAATAGAGAAAATAAATAAAAACATAATTACATAGCAAATCAAGTTTACAAAATTTTAATTTAAGCATTAAGATCAATCACACATAATTTAGTTCTTAAAGTAATAAACATGTCAAAAGCTAGAGGTTTTATGAAAATGTCTGCAAGTTTATTTTCAATAGCAACATGAAGCAATTCAATTTCTCCTTTAGCCACATGATCTCTAATGAAGTGATGTCTCATATCAATATACTTGGTTCTAGAATGTTGAATAGGATTCTTTGAAATGTGTACGACACTTGTATTGTCACAAAAAATTAAAATTATGCCAACTAAAAATCTTAAGTCAATTAATTATTATTTTAATCAAAGAACTTGTGTCACACAACTGCCTAAGGTAATGTATTCTACTTCAGTAGTAGAAAGGGCTACTGAATTCTATTTTCTACTAGACCAAGAAACTAAAGATTTTCCTATGAATTGATAAGTTTTAGAAGTACCTTTTTGATTAACCCTACATACTATAAAATCTAAATCAGAATATCCAATTATTTCAAAAGAACAGTTGTACTTGAGATAATAAATTCTTAAATTTTGAGTTCCCAAAAGATATCTTAGAGTTCTTTTAATTATTGTCAAATGTGATTCCTTTGAATCAGATTGAAATCTAATATGCAAACAAAAACTAAACATGATATCTCGTTTGTTATAAGTATAGTAAAGAAATGATCTAATTATACCTCTAAATTTATTTTGATCAATAGATTTTCCCATAGAATTCTTATATAACTGCACTAAGGAACTCATTGGTGTATCCACTTGTTTATTATTATCCATTACATAATTTTAAGAATGTCTTTAATATACTTCGATTGACTAAGAAAGTTCCTTCCTCAGTTTGTTTCATAGTAAAATTAAAAAAATAACTCAAGTCTCCCATCAAACTCATTTCAAAATAACTACTCATTATTTTTGAAAAATCATTACAAATATTTTTATTGGTAGACCCAAATAAGATATCATTAATATGTATTCGAATAATGAGTATGTCATCTCTTATCCATTTCATGAAAGAGTGGTGTCCGTACTTACTTTCATAAATGATCTTTCTAATAGAAAAGTGCTTAACCTCTCAAACTAAGCCTTAGGTGTCTATTTTAGTCCATATAATGCCTATTTCAATTTAAACATATAATTAAGAAATTTAGAATTTTCAAAACCTAGAGGTTGCTCATTATAAACATCATCTTGTATGTCCCCATTAAGAAAGACACTCTTAACATCCATTTGATATAATTTAAAACTTTTAAAATAGACAAAGGCTAACAAAATTCTAATTACTTCAAGTCTGGCTACAGGGAAAAAAGTTTCTTTAAAATCAATTCCTTCTATTTGATTAAACCTCTTGGCCACCAATTTTGCATTAGTTTTAATTACAACACATGAATCATTCATTTTATTTTTAAACACGCACTTAGTTTCAATAATACTTTGATTCTTAGGCCTTTTAATTAATTCCTAAAAATCATTTCTAAAAAATTAATTCAATTCTTCCTAAATGATCAAAATTCAAAATTCATCCAAAAATGCTTAATTTATATTAGTAGGTTCAATCATCAATATAAAGGCAGAATGATTCACTTCTTTGTTAAGTCCATACCTATTTCTAACACCTTGACTAGGTTCACCTAAAATAAATTTCTTAGGGTAACTCTTAGAAAATTTTCATTTTCTAGGCAAAGGGTTTTCAATTCTAACATTCTCTTCCAAATTTGACTTTTTAATTCTTTGGGAGATATTTTTATTATGATCTTCTTCTAACCTTAGTTCTTCCCAAATGCTAGATTCATCAAAAATAGCATATGTTGTTTCTTCATCTATAAAAGTTCTCTTATTAAACACTCTATAGGATTTTCCAACATTAGAATATTCAAGAAAAAAAATCCTTCATTAGATTTAAGATCAAATTTTCCTAAAAGAGTTTTATCATTATTGTGGATGAACACCTTGTATCCAAAAATATATAAATGTGAAAGATTAGGTATTCTTCCCTTAAGAAGTTCATACGGTGTCATATTCAATTTAGAAATAATATTCACCTTATTCAAAAAATAACAAACCGTACTAACCACTTTAGCCTAAAAATATTTTAGAAGTGAGTATTTTGCCAACATGGCTCTAGCGACTTCTATTAATGTTCTATTCTTTCTTTTAATAACCCCATTCTTCTGAGGCATCCTAAGTGCTAAAAAATAATGATCAATACCATAGTCTTTATAAAAATCTTCAAAATTTTCATTTGAAAATTTTCTCCATGATCATATTGAATTGATAAAATCTCGCACCATAATTTCCTCTAAATCCAAGTAGAAAAGCTTTTAAATTCCTCAAAGGATTCACTCTTATGAAATAAAAACTTAACCCAAGTGAATCTTAAAAAATCATTAACTATAACAAATCTAAAAACTTTACCTCATTGACTTATAGTGCTAACGATTCAGAAAAGATCCATATGAATGATTTCTAATGATTTTCTAGTTTTAAGATCCTTAGTGGAATGAAAGGAGGACTTCACATATTTTTCTAATTGATATGTATCAAACATGTGATTTTTAGTGAAGTTTAGTTTAGGTATACCTCTAATCAACTCTTTTTTGGTAATCTTCCTAAGATTTTTTATGTATACATGATAAAGTCTCCTATATCATAACCATGATTCATTAGTATTTATTTTGAGAAAAAAAATATTTGAAGATTTAACAAAATTAAACTCAACCTTGTACGTGTTATTTACCCTATTTCCATATAATACGTCAATTCCATTTTGGCTTATTATGCAGCTTGTGGGAAAATTTTTTTTACACTATAACCTTTATCACATAGCTGACTAATACTCAACATGTACCTACCACTTTCCTTATGGTATTATCTCTCATTCTAACCTTGCCTCTATTCCTGGTTTCCAGCGATATGAATTGTATCATGTCTCCAGTTATATGCTTCAAACATCTTCTATTCCAGTACCAAATACTCTCATGAGGTCTTGTATGAGAGCGTGCCTATAAAATGACCAAACTTTAGACTTGGGAACTCAAACAAGTTTGGGATTACCTTTTGGTAATTATAATCTAGATGCATATTTCATATATAATATTTTATACATCTTAGCTCCCCACACTAGATGTTTTATACTATAAATCTGTAAGTGTGAGAGATATGACTAAACATTCCATAAGAAAAATATTTAACTCCAGGAAAAGGATTAATCAATCTATGATAGTTATACAATATTTTCTTAAGTTTTGAAATTTTAGGCTTTTGATCAAGATTAAAACATTATTCAAGTGTATGGGGTATCCTATTTTTCCTTAAGAGCTTTCAATTTCACTTTAAAATATGAGTTATCACTTTCTAAACTAGCATTATCAACTTTCAAATAGTACTCTCTACGATCAGATTCATCCTTAATTGTTTTAAAGTAATTTTTAAGTTTAGTATATGATGATTTCAATTGTTTATGCTTTTTGCTCAAATATTCAAACTCATATAATAATTTTATGTGGTTACTATTTGTTTAGAGAGTTCCTACTTAGCTTTGCATTTTTACATTCTTGCAACTTATAAGTTTTTGATGATTCCAAATATTATCATTTTGATTATTATTTTCTCTTAATATATTTTGGAAGAACTGTTTCTGCTCTTGTATGTGCTAACATTTTAGGAAAATCATACTCCAACTTATTGAAGACTTCAAATCAAGATTAGCTTATAATATTTTGAAAATTGAAGAATGTATTTTTTCATTTTATTAAGTCTGAGAGAGTGTAATTGTAATTAAGTAACTAAGCACACACACACCTGGGGAAGAGTTTTAAAATTCACATTTTTTTTAAATTGGTCATATAGTATGAATCATGTTCATACAGGAAGATCTGGCCAATTATATTTCCTAGTGAGGAATGGAACGAACAGAGAAGGGCTAAAATTTTTTGAGTCTAGATCGTATGGAAAATATTTTTCATTCATCCCAAGATGATGTTCTCTATTTTTTCCAAATGTGAAGATCGTACAGATGATAATTTCCATTCATCCCAGGATAAAATTCTCTATTTTTGACAAATGTGAAGATCGTATAGACGATAATTTCCATTCATCTTATTAATCATCCTTAATTACTTACCTTAATTGCCAGATTAATTTAGGCATAATTGTATCATATCGTCCAAGCCGATACAAGATCATCCTGACCGATTTCTATAAATAAATAATGTTTAAATAGATCATGGCGGCTGATTCTTTCTATTTTGAGCTTATCGTCCTAGCCGATACATATATCGTCCAGGCTGATCGGCTAATGACGGCTGCCTTAACTATGATAACTGATTAGGGTTTCTATTTTAAACTCGATCGTTCAGGACGATATAAGTATCATCCGGGACGATGTGAGTAAAAAAAGAAATTCTAAATCAGATAGAAAAATCACTCAAGTGTGTGTGTAGGGTTAATTAGCATCAAATATTTCAAAGGTTATAATTGACTCAAGAAAGGGAAAAAAATTACAGACTAACTCAAACCTAGTCTACCCAATCTTGAGCTTGTTCCGATTCCAGTTCGATCTTGTGGTCTTGAAATGTTAGTAATCAATTATTTGCTATCATCAAAATCATAATCCATGAAAAATAGGTTTGCAATAATAGACTGTTCGTCCATATGATAATTTCCATTCATCCCAGGATGATCTACTCTATTTTTGGTAAATACACAATTAGTCCACATGATATTTATCATTCATCCCAGGACAATCTGCTTGGTTTTTGGCAAATATATTGTTCATCCAGACGATATTTATCATTCATTCTAAAATGATCTGCTCTATTTTTGACAAACATACTGTTCGTCCAAACGATAATTTTTGTTCATCACAGGACGAATGGCTCTGTTCTGTAAGCTTATAGTTCTTCCTAAATTTTCGTATCAATGAACTTTGAAAAATAACTATTTGTACCGGATGAATAAAGTTCATACAGGACGATGATCAGGTACGAAGGCAGTTCATACCAATTCACATTAAGTTTGTACGCAACAGTTTTTATACTGTTCATATATATAAAATATGATTGTACAGGATGATCGTGTTCCCACATATTTGAATTATGCAGTTTTCTGGATGGTTTTTAATTTCTTTTATATAAAAGGTCCACTTAAGACTGTCATGAAAATCTTTTTGTCACTTGGTCTTTTTGAATAGTAAAGGGAATTTGAAGGAGAGAGTGAGAGAGAGAGTGTTTGAAGGAGATTTCTTACTATTGGAGAGTGAATGGTTCACTTTGTTACTCAAAGGTAAGGATCTCTGTGCGAATTTTGTGTTTTTCTTCATTTTTTTCTCTTGTCTTTCTAGATTTCTCTCAAGAAGATATTTCTAGAAGATTCGGTCCTCTTCCAACATTCGAGGAGTGTGAATAGCCAAAGGTTCTTTGCCTATATTTAGAGGGTGTAAAAGGATGAAGGTCCTCTGCCTACACTTAGAGAGTGTGAACAGCCAAAGGATCTCTGCCAACACTTGGAGGGTCTAAAAGGACGACGGTTCTCTACCGCACCAGGTAGTGATGGAATAGAGTTTTTTTTTTGTGAAGGCTTCTCCGCCTTTCTGTGGGGGAAAAAGGAGAGACACTAGTGGTAATAGTGTGATACCTGAAGTGGGAGACTTCAGGGAGTGGATGTAGGCTGTGTTTGATCGAACAACTATAAATCTTTGTGTCTTTTTATTTCCGCTGCTTTTAATTTATGTCATTTTATTTTTCGTAATTGAAAATTAGTTTTTAAAATTTGCTACAAAGAATCATCGGTTTCAAAAAATTTTAAAAAATAAAAAAGAGGCAAAATTTTTAATTACCAATTCACCCCCCTCTTGTCTAGCCTTTGGGACATAAGTTTAGGTCTAATAATCTAACTCATATTCGACAAGTTTCAACAAGTGATATCATAGTATAGTTTCAAAACTATAAGTTTAGACTACTTTTTTATTAACGACCATGGCTATTTTTGGAAATTGAAACACACCAGAAGGTTACTCTATAACTAGACCACCCTTGTTTGTCAATATTCCTTTCGATTTCTAGAAAACACCCATGTCAATATTTTTACAATCACTAGACTATCGTATGTGGATTGTAGTTCAAGATGGGTAGAAAAAATAAACTAGATTAGTTGACAGAGTTAGAGTTGAAATTTGGGTATAAAAAACAAACTAGATTAGTTGACAGAGTTAGAGTTGAAATTCCCTTTGCAAACTAGACTATAGAACAACGTGAACTAGCACAACTTAATGCTAAATGTTTAAACAATTTCTTTTGTGCACTAAAATTTGAAGATTACATGCATGTTTCCACTTGAAAAAGTTGAAATGATATATGGGATAGACTTTGTAGCTATAAAGGGAATAACGAAGTTAAATAATCCAGACTTAATATATTATTGCATGATTATAAATTATTTTGCATGAAACCCAATGAATCTATTTCTGACATATACACAAGATTCACATAAATAGTCACCAATTTACATGCATTGGATAGGGAACTAACGAACGCTAAAATGGTTAATGAGATACTTCGTTGTTTGTATACTACATATGATGCTAAGATAACTGCAATTATAAAATCTAAAGACTTAAACATTTACTCTATTGACAATCTTCTTGGATCACTAATTGCTTATGAGTAAGGAGTGAGTCAACGAAAGATTTATGCAGGAGAGCCATGAAAGGAGAAGAATATTGAACTAAAGGTGGAGGAGTTGAAGAGTGATCTATCACAACCTGAGGATGCGGATGACATCATAATAATGACTAGATAGTTCAAAAGCTTTTTAAAGAGGAAGCAAAAGAGACGCCAGTAATGGAACCGAGGTAAGTTCAATAGGAATGTCAAGATTTCTAATGATATGATTTGCTACTAGTGCATGAAACCTACATTAAGTCAGACTGCCTAAAACTTAAAGCCACTCCTGGCAAGGAGAAGGTAGAGGAGAAACCAAATGTTAAGAAGGGCAAGAAGAAATTCCAAAGAGTTTTCTAGGCGGACTCAACTTCAGTCTCGTTAGAAACTAAAAAGGAAGAGGAAGTCACCAATCTGTTCTTGATAGCCGATAATCTTGATCAGCCCAATCAAGAAGAGGTATGTGACTTAACTTATACCAAACTTTTTGAAGTCTCTGAAAGAATACATGATGTATATAGGAAACTAAAAAAATGCATTCTAGTCTGAACTTAGAATTACAAGAGTACAAAGAGAACATGAAATCCTTAGGAAAGATTATGCATTAATTGATAGCAACCACATAAAATTACTTGATGTTCGATGATTTGAATAAGACTAATAATAATTTAAATTCATCCTATGCAAAATTGCAAAAAAATTTAAAGAATTTAAGGATGAATCAGAGAGTAAAAAATATATGTTGAATTATACAAATCTTGTGTTGGAAGATATGAATATATTTTTTAGATTGAAAATAAAAACTCTTGAGGAAAATAGGATACCCCCAAGACTTAAAGATTTCACTAATCCTATTTTATAACCAAAATTTATACAATCTAGGAATAGACAGAATAATTATAGAAGATTAAGAAATCTATTTCTTGGAGTTAAATGCTATAATTGTGGATTGATTGAACATATAGTACACACCTATACATTTGATATAAAAACTCATTTGGTGTGGAAAACTAAGGTGCATAAACTTAGACATATTTTACATGTATCTTTTTATAATTTGTCAAAAGGTGAACCCAAACTTGTTTGGGTTCTCGGGTTTAACATTTGATGATTTTGTAGGCACGCTCTCATACAAGGCCTCATGAGAGCATATGGTACTTGGACAGCGGTTGCTTAAGGCATATGACTGGAGATACTAATCAATTTATATCGTTGGAAGCTAGATGTAGAAGCAGGGTTACACTTGGAGATAACACCATAAGGAATGTGATTGGATCATGTATGATTGGAAATCTTGAGAACTTTTTTATTGCAAATGTGCTATTAGTTGAAGGCTTAAAGCATAATCTGCTAAGTATTAGCCAGCTATGTGATAAAGGATACAGAGTTAAATTTTTTCCTACCAGCTGTATATTAAGCCTAAATGGTATTGATGTTTTGCATGGTTTGAGAATAAATAATATTTATATGCTAAATTTAAATTGCGTCAAAACTCCTACTACTTTTTTCTTGAAAATAATTTCTGATGAGTCATTGCTTTGACATAGGAGACTTTGTCACTCTAGCATGAAAATTTTAAGGAGAATTATCCAAAAGAACTTAATGAGATTTATACCAAAACTAGACTTTACTAAGGACCACCTTTGTGACGCTTGTCAACTAGGAAAATAGGTGAAGTCCTCTTTTAATTCCAATAAGGATCTTAAAACCTATAAACCATTAGAGATTTTGTATATGGATCTTTTTGGACCAGTTAGAACTATAAGTCTAGGAGGAAAGGTATACGGATTTGTTATAGTAGATGGATTTTCTAGATTCAAATGAGTTAAATTTTTATATCATAAGAGTGAATCATTTGAAGAGTTTATAGATTTTTCAACTTGGATCAAAGGAAACTATGATGTGATATTTTGACGATTCAAAGTGATCATGATGGAGAATTTGAAAATGAGAAATTTGAGGATTTTTGTAAAGATAAAGGGATTGATCATAATTTTTTTGCACCTAGAACCCCTTAGCAGAATGGGGTACTCAAAAGGAAGACAGAACTTTAATAAAGCTGCTTAAGCCATGTTGGCAGAATATTCACTTCTTAAATTATTTTTGGGTTGAAGCGGTTAGCACAGCATGTTATGTTCTGAATAGGGTGAACATCATATCAAACTTGAATAAAACACTCTATGTGTTACTGTAAGTGGGACTAAGTGGTATTCAAAAATAAAATCAATGACTCAGGAGTAGTCATTAGAAATAAGGCTAGATTGGTGGCTAAGGGGTATAATTAGATTGAAGAGATTGATTTTAAGGAGACCTTTGCCCTTGTAACTAGACTTGAAGCAATTAGGGTTTTGTTAGTCTTTGCCTATTTTAGAAGATTTATATTATTTCAAATTGATGTTAAAAGTACCTTTTTGAATGAGATAATTTTAGTTGTTTATGATGATCAACCTCTAGGCTTTAAAAATTCAAAATACATAAATCATATTTTCAAATTGAAAAAGATATTATACGGATTGAAATAAGAACCTAGGACTTGGTATGAGAGGTTGAGCACCTTCCTATTTGAGAGATCTTTTAAAAAAGGAAGTGTGGATACAACTCTCTTTTGAAGAAATTATTAGAGGATATACTCATTATATAAATTTATATTGACGATATCATCTTTAGATCTACAAATAAAAATCTTTGTGATGATTTTTCCAAAACAATAAGTAGTGATTTTGAGATGATCCTAATGAGAGATTTGAGTTACTTTCAAGGCTTTAGCATTAAGCAAATTGAGGAGGGTATATTTCTTAGTCAATCGAAGTATGTTAAGGACATCCATAAAAAGTATAAAATAGATAATGCTAAACCTGTTAGTACACCTATGAGTTCATTAGTTCAGTTGGATAAGGATCATAAGAGAAAATCTCTTGATCAAAAGAAATTTAGAGGAATTATTAGATCTTTGCTTTACTTGACATCTAGCCGACCTGATATTATGTTTAGTATTTATATGTGTGCTAGATTTCAAGTAGATTCAAAACAATCATATTTGACAGTAGTAAAAAGGATTTTAAGGTATCTCGTAGGAACTCAGAACTTAGGGATTTGATATCCTAAGTTTAGCTATTCATTTGGAATAATTAGATATTCAGATTCAGACTTTATAAGTTGTAGGGTTGATAAAAAGAGTACTTCTAGAACATGTCAATTTATTAGAAATTCTTTAATCTCTTGGTCCAGAAGAAAATAGACTTCCATATCCCTATCTACTACTGAAGCTGAATACATAGCCTTAGGAAGTTGTGTGGCACAAGTACTTTGGTTGAAATAATAGTTAATTGATTTAGGATTAACAATAGACACAATTCCCATTTATTATGATAACACTAATGCCATTTGTATTTCAAAAAATCCTATTCAACATTCAAAAACCAAACATATTGACATTAGGCATCATTTCATAAGGGATCATGTATCCTTAGGAGAAATTGAACTCAATCATATTTCAATTGAAAATTAACTTGCATATATTTTTACATAACCATTAGCCTTTGATACTTTCAGCACATTAAGAACAAGGCTTGGTGTGATTGATTTGAATGCTTAATTAAAGTTTCTACAACATTGATATGTGTTTTTGTGAGTGTATTTTGTGTTCTGATTTATTTGTATGTTTTTTTGTTTTTGTCACTTTCTGTGTGTGTTTGTTTTGTTGTGATTTTTATCTATTTGTTTTTTATGTTTTCAAAATCTTTTCACTTTGAAATTCATAGTTTTGATTGATCAAATGAAATTGTCTAAGTGTTATATTCATATTGTACAAAATTCAATTCGTATCGGAAAAATTCTATAGCAAATCGATCGTTGGATTGAACATAATACGTATAGCTTTTTTAGTTTTTATTACAGATCATCTGTATGATCTCCAGATTGTCTGGATGATGTGTATTTATTCATATGTATGAATGTAGATGGTTATACATATAGGAGCAGTTATTATTTCTGTTCATACGTATGAACCTTTCATTCGTCTATACGAACACGTTGCATTCTGAGTGGGGACGATTCAAACCTTCATAAAAACAATCTTAAATAATCGATCATCCCAGACAAACACCTATTCTTCTATTCAAACCGTCGTAACTCGTATGATTATGAAAAGTTGTTTCATTTTAAAGGCATGCATTCGTACATACAAAATTTACTTCATTCATAAGAACGCAAGCATCGTATGGGACAAACCATTTTTCATCTATACGAAAGGTCATTTTTCTTTAAATAGAAGGGCTTTAGAACTCAAATTTCATTCTCTTCAAAAGCCTTTTCTAACCTTTCTTTTCCTTCAATCTTTCAATGGCAAGCTCAAGCAAAAGGACTAGACATGCTAAGGAACTGACTAAGGGACCTTCCTTTAGGAATGCCGAAGAAAATTTCTTATCCAAAGCAAGCGAGGAATCTTTTCCTATGTTTTTTTTGGCAAAAAAAAAACACTTTTCTAGAGTTCTTATTCAGGAGAATACTATCTATCAAGTAATGCCACTTTTCACCTCTACCCAATTTGCTTTTATCCTCACTTTGATTCACTCTTATAATATGGAAACTTTCCACTATTTCCTTGCAAATATGACTTTCAGTAATGACCAGAGTAGGATTAATTCCTATGTTTTGAAAAAGAGGGTAGAAATAACCGAGGATTTGGGGATTTTCTTAAACTTAAGGACTCAAGGGATTAGAGCTCATACCTTGACCTCTGCCTCTGACTTTGATTGGACTGAGATAAACCAAGTGCTTAGAGGGATTAGAAATGTATGTCATTTGCCTAAGGTAAACACCTTACACCAAGATGCTAGAATCATCCAGCATGTTCTTAAGACTTCTATCATTCCAAAAGTTGGTGATAGAATAAATATCACTCCTCTTCTTTCCACTATAACTTACCTGATCATTATTGGCCAACCTATTGACAAAGCCCAACTCATTATTGACTATCTTTGGGCTTTCTGAAATTGGACATGCCTCCCATTAGAGAAAGAAGAACATAGCCTTAGGAGTTCTTGTGACATACATTCTTGAAAAGAAGTACAAGTTAGTTCATCCTTATATGACACATTTACAAGAGCCCATCTATTATAATGATGGTTCATTCTGAGCTATCTTTGCTAAAGATAATGGAGGTGATGGCACTGAGGGAGAAAGGAAAGCTCATGCACCTATAACTACAGCTGTTGGTGGACCATCCTTTCATGATATGGTCCATCACTTTGATCATCTTGAGAGTTATTTTAATCAGCACTTTGATCAAATTCAGACTCACCTATACCAGCAGGATGCACAACACCAGCTGGATATGGGCTGGATTCGAGGTTAGTTTGAATCATTCAACACTAATATAGCTATGATGAATAACTACTACAACCTCTTCAACCAGCCACCTCCTCCAGATCATGTCCCCTCAGAATGATGAATGTACTTCTTTTATATTTGTCGTTGTCATACTTGTGATGTGATGTGATGGGTTTAGAGTTTTTGTAATCGCCTTTTGTTTGTGTTATTATGTTAGTTTTTTTTATTTTCAAAGCTGAATTGATATCAATCATCCTCAACTGTATTATCATTTACTTTGATATCAATAAAAACTATATTGTATTATTTTAGTTATTTTTTATCTCTTTCAGAAATGTTCGTTAGCCTATATAATTATCCTGACATAATTGCACATCTTAACAAGTAAAAGCAATAAAAAATTTAAAATCATTAGAAAAATCTAATTTTTTAATAAAATTTAAGTTGGTTTATAACTCGATTAAGTTAAGGCTATCAATCTCATGTTTCTTTTTAGATTAACATAATTTTAATATTATTATTATTATTATTTTGATGTTTTATTATTTGTCATTTCTCTTTTTAATATAAGTATTTTTATACTTAGAGAAATTTAAGCTTTTAGATTACCAATTTTGGAAATATCAATTAAAAATTGAAAAATATACAAATATACAAAAATCAAAAGAATGCGCAATGATTCACAAATTCAAAAAGAGGCACTAAATTAGCCCAATATAAAAAGATGCACAAAAGTGTGCCACAAATATTTAAAAGATGCGCAAAGCACCATAAGTATATGATCTTTTCTCTATCTTTTAATCTTTAATTTCAAATGAATCTTCTGTTCAATTTTATTTTATATTGAAATTTGAAGTACATAAATTTTCATTTCATCTACTTTGCAATAATTTTCCTTATATGATTGTCTATACTAATTAATGACATTGATATTTTCTTTCTTGTCTATGTTATATCAATACTTAAATCATATGAATCCTTCTTTTTATCTAGTGATATTTATCTTTTTATTGCAAATATATCTCAATCTCTTTCAGGGTCCATTATTTAAGCCTTCTCATATGACTCCTTATATTTCTGTAGTTCGTTTCTTCTTCTCTTTTTGTTATTGTCAAAAAGGGGGAGAAATATTGTTTGTCTTGTTTTGTTCGTATCTTCTTGTGACTTGAATATTTTGTTTTATTTTTTTTTCATGTTTAGGTTTTTGGTTCTCATTTCAGTGTCGTTTTTGTGTGATTGTCTTTGTGTGTGAAAAACTTTAATATATAAAAAAAAGATTTATTCTTAATAAATGCCCCTTGTACTCACAAGTTTATTTATTCAGGGGGAGTTCAATAGAAATTTAGGATTTTCAAATTTATATAAATAATAATTATTTTGCCATCATAAAAAAGAGGGAGATTATTGAAAGAGTTGCTACTTAGCTTTGTATATTTTACATTCTTACAACATGTATGTTTTTGATGATTTCAAATATTATTGTTTTGATTATTATTTTCTCCTAAAATATTTTGGAAGAATTGTTTTTGCTCTTGTGTGCACTAACATTTCAGGTAAATCATACTCTAAGTTGTTGAAGACTTCAAATCAAGATCAGCTTAGAATATTTTGTAAATTGAAGATTGTATTTTTTTTATTATATTGAGTTTGAGAGAGAGTGAATGTAATTGAGTAACTAAGCACACACACACTTGAAGAAGAGTTTTAAAATTCACATTTTTTTAAAAATTGATCGAACAGTACGAACCATATTCGTACAGGACGATCTGGTCAGTTATATTCCCTAGCGAGGAATTGAACGAATAGAGAAGGGTTAAAATTTTTCTAAGTATAGATCGTATGGATTATATTTTCCATTTGTCCTTGGATGATCTTCTCTATTTTTGCCAAATGTGAAGATCATACAGACGATAATTTCTATTCATCCCAGGACGATTTTCTCTATTTTTGCCAAATATGAAGATCGTATAGACAATAATTTCCATTCATCCCAGGACGATCTTCTCTATTTTTAACAAATGGAAAGATCGTACAGACAATAATTTACATTCAATCCAGGATGATCTTCTCTATTTTTGCCAAATGAAAAAGATCATACAGACGATAATTTCCATTCATCCCAGCACGATCTTCTCTATTTCTAAGAAATATGAATATCATACAGAGGATAATTATCATTCATCCCAGGATGATCTGCTCTTTTTTTAGCAAATACACCGTTTGTCCAGACGATAATTTCCATTCGTACCAGGAAGATCTGCTCTGTTTTGGACAAATACACTGTTTGTCTAGATGATATTTATCAATCGTCCCAGGATGATATACTCTATTTTTGACAAATATACTGTTCATCCAAACGATATTTATTATTCATCCCAGGACTATCTTCTCTTTTTTTGGCAAACACACTGTTCGTCCAGACGATAATTGTTCGTCCTAGGATGAATGGCTCTGTTTTGTAAACTTATAATTCGTCTTAAATTTTTGTTTCAACGAGCTTTAAAAAATAACTATTCGTACCAGATGAACCAAGTTCGTACGAGATGATGATCAGAAATGAAGGCAGTTCATACCAATTCACATTAAGTTTGTATGCAAAAATTTTTATATTTTTCGTACGTATGAAATATGATCATACGGGATGACCGTGTTTGCATAGATTTGAATTATGCAATTTTCTGATCTATTTTTCGTGCTTTTCTATAAAAGGTCTGCTTAATACTGTCATGAAATCTTTTTGTCACTCGTCTTCATGAATAGTAAAGGGAATTTGAAGGAGAGAGTGAGTTGAGAGTGTTTGTAGGAGATTTGTATCTATTATAGAGTTAAGGGTTCACTTGGTTACTCAAAGATAAAGATCTCTATATGAATTTTATGTTTTTCTTCACTCTTTTCTCTTGTCCTTGAAAATTTCTCGTGAGAAGATTTTTCAAGAAGATCCGGTTCTCTTCCAACACTCGAGGAGTGTGAATAGCCGAAGGTTGTTTTCCTAGACTTAGAGGGTGTAAAAGGATGAAGGTTCTCTGCCTACACAAGGAGAGTGTGGACAACTGAAGGTTCTCTACCAACACTTGCAGAGTGTAAAAGGATGATGGTTCTCTGCCGCATCAGGTAGTGGTGGAAGAGAGTTGTTTTTTGAAGGCTTCTCTGCCTTGCTGTGGGGGCAAAAGGAGAGACATTAGTGGTAATAGTGCAATACCTGAAGTGGAAAACTTCAAGGAGTTGATGTAGGTCATGTTTGACCGAACCACTATAAATCTTTGTGTCTTTTTATTTCCACTGCTTTTAATTTCTGTCATTTTATTTTTCATGGTTGAAAAATAATTTTTAAAATTTGCTACAAAGAATCCATCGGTTTCAAACTTTAAAAAAAAAAATTAAAAATAGGAAAAAATTTTAATTACCAATTCCCCCCCCCCCCCTCTTGGTTAGCCTTTGGGACATAAGTTTAGGTCTAACATCCTAACTCATATTCGACAAGTTTTAACACTATCAATCAATATGTGAATGTTCTTATGAATTTTATGTTTTTTTTATAAATTTAATTATTCTAAGTTCAACTTAGCATTTTTGAGTTTCATATATGCAGCATGAATTTTCTTATAAACTTCAAATAACTCATCATAGGTTAAGTCACATACCTTCTCTTCATCTAACTGATCAAGCTTATCAGTCATAAAAATAAGTTCGTGACTTACCATTCTACTTATATTTCTGAGTAATATGAAGTTGATTCCACCTAGAATGCTCTCTGTAATCTCTACATTCCCTTCATAATATTAGTTTTTTCCTCAACTTATCTTTGCCATGATTAGCTTTGAGATTTGGGCAATTAGATTTGATATATCTAGGCTTCCTATATTCATAGCAAATTATATTATTAAAAGCTTTAGTATTTTTATGAAACTTACTCTTATTTTATTACTGACATCTTCTTTGCTCCATCTTAAGGAAACTTCTAAATTTCTTTATTATTAAGGAAATATCATCTTCATCCTTAGGCTGAGACTGGTCAGTTTCTGAGTCATCCATTTTCAACATAATATTTTTCTCCTTCTGCTTATCACGTACATCAATCTGTCTTTGAATCATTCCTTGCTCGTAAGAAATCAATGATCCAAGTATATTGTCAATAGAATAAACAATTAAGTGTTTTGGCTTAGTTATTACAGTTCTCTTTGCATCAAATATAGTAAGCAAACAACAAAGTATTTTACTAACTTTCTTAAAATTCATTAGTTCCCTACCTAAATCATGCAATAAAGTAACTATATGTGTAAAGTGAGTGTACATATCAGTGATTGATTCATTTACTTTTATGCAAAAAAGTTTATAGTTGTGTAATAGAATGTTCAATCTAGACTGTTTCACTTTATTCGTTGCTTTAAATGTTATGCAAAGTCTATCCAAAATTTCTTTTCCTATTTTATAAGTTTATATATATACCAGGGGGGGGGGGGGGGGGGGTGAATTGGTTATTTAAAAATTCTCTTAGTAAATTAGAATACTAATTTTAAAATTTTTAATCATAATGATAATTTTCTCAAAATTTATTTTTTAATCACAAAATTAAAATTTGTAGAAAATAAAAATGCAGTAAAAAAAGAAAAAATAGAAGAACACAGAATTTTGTAGTGGTTCAGTTCAACTAGACCTATGTCCACTCTCTGAAGACTCACTCTTCAGGTATTGAACTATACCAAAGTGACTCTCTTTTTACTCCCTTAGTAAAATGGAAAAGACTTTACAATAACATCTCTTCCACCAAACCTCGATGTGATAGAGTACCATCATACTTTCTCACCCTTCTAGTGACAGTAGAGAACTGACATCCTTTCACACCCTCCTGGTGTATGCATAGAACTATCATCCTTCCACAAACTCCTGGTGTCGATAGAGTACCTTCATCCTTTCATGCCCTTCTGGTGTCAGCAAAGTATCAGATTTCCTTTGAAAATTTTCTTTCAAGAGATTTCAAGAAAGTAAGGAAGAACTTTGAAGAACAAGCAAGAGACCATCACCATTGGGTAACCTTGTAAATCCCCTCACAAATCCCTCTTAAGAAATCTCTTACTCTCCAATCCCAATATCTCCTAAACATCCTCGAAGTGCACTCTTAAAAGAAATTCGCAGTAGGAGTTAGTGCCAGTAAATTTTTAGGACCCTTAAATATGAAAGATAGAAAAAGTCATCCAAAAAATTGAAAATTTCAATTTAATCCTCTTGGGTCGTATAATACGATCATACATCATATATACGAACATTTCAAAAAATCCTTATACGATACTGAACAGACCAATTTTTATACTTTATTAATCATATGTAAAAACTAACGTTGTACTGTACGAATAATTTAAAAAGAAACAAATTTGTTAGGTTCAATTCTGTATGAATGCATTTCATACATTAGTCAGCGTATTGTATGAAATTCAATTCATACAATATGATCAATTTTACCAAATCATGCTTCATTTGGTATAAAAATGGACAAGTCCATTTTGTACTTTGTATGTCATCTATACGATACTAATTTCATGCAATACAAATAAATCAAAAAATTTACCTGTTCATATGGGACAAATTGGTATGCACGCATTTTATACTCTAGATGTCATCTGTATGAAACTCATTTTATACAGTATGATCAGTTCAGAAAATAGTGAGTCATTTGGGACGAACTAGTACAAATTCATTTTATACTCTAGATGTCATATGTACAAATATAACTTCGAATAGTATGAACAATTGAATCAAAAATTTATAAGTCATTATTCAATTAACTTCTTTCTAGAGGAACACTTAGGAAAATTTGTCCAACATGATTCAAGAATCATACAATACAATTCAAGAATCGTATAGTACTATTAGTTTTAAAAATATAAGTTTGACTTGCGCACAGTTACCCAATTACAATCACACTCTCTCAAACTCAAGAAAAAGAGAAAAAGTATAGACTTCGATAACGAGAAACCATAATCTATTCTATCTTGAAGTCTTTGCTAGTCTAGAGTATGATTTTCCTAAAATATTAGTACACACAAACATCACAAATAAGATTTTTCCAGCATATGTAAGGAGAAATAGTAACCAACACAACAATATTTTGGTTTCATAAAAAACTCACATAATATAAAAGCATATATTTAAAAACAAAGTCACAACAAAAAGGAGGTAAGCTTTTGAAACCATTAGTGACAGGATCTTTTTAGGCTGTAGATAGCTTTGTGGAGACAACAAACATGATCAGGATGTTGTGGGTTGATGAACCCCTGTGGTTGTTGAAAATATTCTTCTTCGTAGAGAATAAAATGTAAAAAGGCATTGATAACATCGAATTAGAGTGTTTATTAGTTGTTGTGCATAGCTATAATTAAGATAACTTAAATTATTGGTAGTTTGGGCATGGGGCTGAATGTATCTTTATAATTCATTCCAAATTGTTGGGTGTAGCCTTGAGCAATGAGGTGTGCTTTATGACAAGTGATGCTTCCATCTGGATTGAGCTTTATTTTATAAGTCCATCGACGCCAATTGGGGTTTTGGGGATGGTTTGGTTAGGCACCATGTTCCTTATTTTTGGAGGGAAAGGAATTTTATTGACATGGCAATCTGCCATGGTTGAAGTTTTGTAGCTTGGGTGTAGTAAGAGGGGGTATTTGTTGTTATGTGGTTAGCTAAGAGATCAAAGATGGGTTTAGGATTAAAATGGCCCTTGCAAAGATGGGTTTGCATTGGGTGAATGGAAGTATTATTATATGGTGGAATGGATTATATTGGGAGGGAAGTATCTAGAGTTTAGGAGGGGGAAGTAGAGTTGCCTGGGTGGACTATTATGGTGGGGGATATTGGGGAAGGTTGAAGCAGTTGATCTGATGGTTGAATGATGTGGTAGGTTATATGGGGTAGAATTAAAGTGGGAATAAGTAATTATAGTGATTGCATGGGTAGGCCAAGTGTAACAGTAGGTTCTTATTATTTGGTGATGGGAGGAAAGGATTATACATGAAATGTAACATGGCGTGCGATGTTGATTTTCTATGTTATGGGGCTAAAACAGTGAAAACCTTTGTGTTGAGTGGAGTAACTAAGAAAGATGCATGGTTATGAGCAGGGGGCAAGCTTATGAGCTTCCTGCAGTTGGAGCCAGGGGAAGCATAAGCAACCAAAAATGCATAAATGGATGTAAGTTAGTGTGTAATAGTGGATCAATTGGAAGGGTATTTGAAAGTTGGTGGCGGAGGTAGGGAGTCAATTGATGAGATAATTTGAGGTTTGTAATGCTTTAGCCCATAATTGTGGTGGGAAGTTGGAGGCATTTAAGAGGGTACATGTAGTATCAAGTAAGCGATGGTTCTTTCTATCTACAATACCATTTTGCTCATGGGTGTAGGGAAAATAAAGTTTAAGGGTAATACCATTAGTTAGGAGATATTGTTTGAAGAGACAGCTAGTATATTCTACTCCTCTGTTAGAACAAAAAGTTTATATGTGGGTTTTAAAATTAGTTTTAATCGTGGTGTGTAAATGTTAAAATTTTGGAATACCTCGTCCTTGGTGTATAGGAGAAATAACCAATACAATATCGAGTAATTGTCGATGAAAATAATTTAATAATGGTAACCATTTAGAGATGGTACATGAGCTGGTCCCCAAATGTCAGAGTGGATTAATTTAAAAGGTTTAGTTACATGTGTTAAATGATTAGAGAAAGCTAATTTGCAGCTTTCGGCCACTTTACATGATTGACATAAAGAAATACAAGAAGAGGTACATATGGAGGGAATAGTTCTAAATATTATAGTTATCACACGTGGGTGAGGATGACCGAGCCGAGTGTGCCATGTAGATGCAGAGTTAAGTGAGGAGTGAAGAGCGGATGTCTTGGATGCATTTGGGGTGTAGAGGAGATACAGTCCATCACGGATGCTGCAATGGAAGAGGATTTTATGATCATGGAGATCATGATTGGTGAAGCCATCTGAGTGGAAGGAAATGTAATAGTAAATGTCATATATTTTTTTTGATATGGAAAGTAAGTTATGAAAGAGGGAAGAAACGTGTAATAGATTGTGGTGTTGAAGCTAACAGGTAGATTCTGGTTGAGGATAGATACCTTTGTCGCTATTGTGGATCGATCGGGAGGAGCGATTGGAGATAGAGATGGCATCATTACTAGAATATGGTGTAGGTTGTTGATATCGGTGTAATGTGTATAGAGGCACCATAATCTAAAATCCATTCGATAGTAGCATGGGAATGTGGATTGGAGTCGAAGGCTCGTGGGTTGGAAATGGGAGTAGGATATATTGTTGCTAATTATGTCAGTGCCAATAGGATTGAGTAGTGTGTTCGATCTTTCTATAGATCTGACATGTAGGACGAGGGTAATGTTGCTGGGTGTGGGTCGACTTGATGAAGGTTTGGGGTTGAAGGAAGATCTGCGACCACGATCAGATTTGGCTAGAGAGGATCTATCGTGGTTGGGATTTCTACAGGTGGAGTAGAGGGCTAGATTATCTTGTGGAAGCTGGAGCTCTTTATGCATTTCATTATATATGTTTATTTCTTCACTGCATAGTAGATAATATAGATTTTCAAGACTAATTGAATGAGAGGAGGTGCATATTATAGCTTTGAGAGAACTATAGGTGGGAGGAAGGCCATTGAGGATGATGATGTCTTTAGCATCTACATTGGACCCAACAACAACTATGTTATCGATGATGATTTTAATTTGTGTGAGATATTGAGTAATATTTTGATCCCGCATTTTGATATTTTGAAGTTCATGTTTTAGTTGAATGAGTCACGATCGGTTGGTCAGTCAAAGTCGAGTCTCTAAGGTTGTCCAAATCTCATAAGTAATGGATAGATGAATGATATATGGTAGAACTGATAGGGATATTATGGAAAGCAGAACATAAACTAAGTTTTTGTCGATCAAGCGCCAAAGGCGGTAATCAGTGTTTACCGCATTGGGGGTGGGTTCTGGTGGGCATGGTTGTTGGCCCGTGATGTATCCTTTGAAGACATTGACTGAGAAGGATTTGAAAAATTGAAGTCTCCATATATCATAATTATCACTGGAGAGTTATAAATTGACTATGGATTTGAGATTGGACATTGAGAATTTTAGTGGTCGTGGAATAGTGAAGTCTTCCATGGATGCATATAGGGATGATGAGGCTAAGGTATGTGAAGACGAGTCTTATTCTGCCATTGATTAAGAAGAAGAGGTGTAGTAATGCTATTACTCTGATAAAAGAGTTCTTGTAAAAGAGAATGAAATGGGGGAGAAAAGAGGACATAAGAAGAAATGATTCAATAGAGATCAAAGATAGAATTTCTCATCAATGCTTATATTAATACAGGTACAGTACATTATATATATATATATATATATATATATAGGTAGTTAGGAATGTTCTGGAGTCTACAAAGGCCGTTTGTGATAGGAGGTTTTGCACTGATGTAGACAGACTTGTTTAGCTGGTATGGTCTGCGGTGCACTTAACTGGTGTGTTAACAAAATGATGGCAACTGTTGCACGAGTCAGTCGCACAATTTCTCTCTCCAGGTCATTAATTTCTCAAAAGATAATTCAAATGAGGAGAGCTAAAATCCCCTTTAGTTCTTCAAAATTTTCTTTTCTTATAACTCAAAATTAAACTATGTATTGAAGATGTTGGACGAAATAATTAATGCTTATCCATATTCAACATTACGAAAAAATGATAATTTAACGTAAGTAAAAAAAATAGTTGTATTATATAACTAATTTTACTAAGCAAACTTAATTTAGGAAACTGACATTCATTTTTTTGTGTAAATCGGGGCAAAGCGCATCTATTAGTGATCATAAAGAAATATTTCAATGAGATATATTTGGAAGAAAAATAAACAAAAAAGAGGTTAACAACAACATGATAAAATAGAAAGAAAAATCAAGCAGTCCTACATAATAGACAAATAAAAATAATAATATTCATAATATAATAAAACTCAGACTTAGGACAAGTGACCCATAAAATCATCATCTGATCTTAAAGACCAAGCCCCATACGAGGAGCAACATTTTAGAATTCTGAATAGACAGCATAGGTTGCTGCAAGTTGCCACATGGTCGATTTATAAAGATGGTTAGCACTAGGACCTTTACATGAGTACCAAACTAGATTATCCTCTTTGCAACCTTCATCATCTTCCTATATAATCTCCAAAATTCCATAAAATTCCTTGAAAAACTGAAAATAAGAAACATTCTAGAAAGCCTTCCTAGAGCATTTCAATATGCTTCCATCTAATAGTTTTTGAGACAAATAGTATTTTCAATAATGCTAATAATAAAAGGTTGGATTATTCCATTTACTAGCAAATCGACGACAACAAATTGATGATTATTCCTTTCCCTCCATAAATAATAAATTATGCAGGAAATAGTAAGAAAACTGAAGGATTTCTCCTACTTAGCCAGCTGTAATGAGTTTTCTAAGTATTCAAAAATTTGCAATAGGTTCGGTCTTAATAAGAATGAGTTCAATGCTAGAAGAAGATTAGTAATCACATGATATGAATAATCATAGTAAAAAAGTAGAAGGTAATGATTTTCATATGCATTGTGGCGCAGAAAGCATTTCGGCCCCATAGGAATTGATCTTCTAATAAGTAATTAAGCAACTTTTAACTTCTTCATAATAGTCATCCAAGTAAATAAAGAGTATTTAAGAGAATATTTATTATTCCAAACATATTAATTCCATTGCACCTCAACTAAATGAGAAAAATAATGAGCTGTACAATCCTTGAACTTAGGATTGTTAAAACCATTCCATGCTAAAGACGGTTGCACTTTAATTTCCGCCATATAAATTGCCTCACAAACATTATCTGGAAATAAATTAGGAAGGACCCAAGTGTTTCCTCTAATGCAATCTTTAATATCTAAGCCATTAGATCTTATTGAAGGGAAGAGTTTCGACAAAGCTTTCCCACTGCACCATGGATCCCAGTAAAAAGAATAGTTACAAGAGGGAATGAGATTAATAGCCAGGTGATTTTTAATTTTTATTGCTGTAGAGCAAATGCATTTCTAAGTTTTTGATGTATTAGCAGGAGAAAGCTTCCAAGGAGATGAATATTTAGCTCTAAACCAAGAGCTAATCATGGAATACTGATTAAACATGAGCCAAATGAATGAACAATAAACACCAAAATATTGGGATTTAATTAAAGGAATCCCTTAGCATCCCATCTTCTTCAGAATAGCAATTTTGTACCATAAAATCAAGCATATTTTATTTTCCTTAATATTCTCGTGAAATAAGAATTTTGAGCAGAGTTTAGAGATAAATTTATAGATGGATTTGGGGATGATGGATCATCTAATTCTTTAAGAACTAGCCCGAGGCTAACTAAGAGAAGGGGGGTGAATTGTATATTTAAAAAATTCTTTAGGAAAAATAAATCCCTTAAAAAAATTTAACACTCACACATGATAATCTACACTACAGATGTGAAAGTAAGTAAATTTCACAAAAAAAATGTTAATCACTCATCTAAATGCAAAAAAATAAAGTGCGAAAAAATAATCAGAATAAACATACCAGAATTTATAGTGGTTCGATCAACCTAACCCACATCCACTCCTTGGAGATAAGTTTTCCAAGTATTGCGCTAAATAAGAGTGACTCTCATTTTGCTCTCACAGTAATGCAAAGAAGCCTGTACAAACTCTTTTTCACCAATCTATACGACAGAGAACCGTGACTCTTTTACAAGCAGAGAACCTCTACTCTTTTTTTGCCCACCAAGTGATGGTCACAGAACCATAACTCTATTTTCTACATCCATGTGATTGAAAGAGAACTACGATCTTTGTCGAAGAACTTCTTCTTCGAAGCCACAGAGAATCCAGTCAGACACTTATTGGTAATGGGCAAGATTCTTGCTTGGAGCAACCTTGTGAATCCCCTCACAACTTCTCCCTCACAAAAATCTCACTCTCCTCTCATAAAGCTTTCTCTTCTGAAGTTTATATATATATATATATATATATATATATATAT
>NW_021319862.1:2433580-2497780 GCF_001605985.2 Dendrobium catenatum | reverse complement strand
CTTTGTGAACCCTCTCATAAACTCCCCCTCACAAGTTCCTCTCTCTCTCTCCCTCTCTCTCCCTCTCCTCTAGGCTCTCTCTGGTCAAGACAACAACAAATGACCCTCATGGGTGATATAAGAGAGCTTATATAGAAGAGCTTCAGAATAGCTCATTAATTACAACTTGCTGACTTTATCGTCCAAGACGATATTAATATCGTCCTGTACGATCAGTGCAAATTAAGCTCAATTAGCTCGGACGATCTCAAATGATGAGAAGGTTTTTGTTCATATCTTCCAGGGTGATTAAATATTGTCACGTACGATTAGTTCAAATCACAAAATATCGGCCAGACCATCACTCTGAATGGATGTCTGGACAATTGAAAAATAGCTTGAACATACAGGACGATCTCACGATTGTCCCAGACGATTAGTACAAATCCATGAATATTGTCCAGAATATTGCCTTGAATAAATGCTGTCTGATTTGTGATCTTCTAGGAACAACTAAGGTTTTTGAACTGATCATCCCGGATGATCCTGTGATCGTCCAGGATGTGTGATCGTATCAATCAAGTCTTAATTGCTTTCCTTAACTACAAGATTAATTTAGTCATAATTATGTGTATCATCCAGGGCGATATCCTGAACGATGTCCAAAAATAAATAATACCTAAATAGATCTGGCGGCTAATTCTTTCTGATTTGAGCATATCATCCTGGATGATATAAACATCATCCAGGATGATGTGCTTTATGATGGATGACTTAATAAGGATGCCCTAATTAGGGTTTTTTTTTAGTCTAATCATCCAGGATGATATGAGAATCATACTGGATGATGTACTCAAAATAGAGAACTCTAAGTTAGATAGAAAAAACTCCCCCAAGTGTGTGTGTGCAAGGTTACTTAGCATCAGGAACCATATTTATTACACATAGACTCAAGAAAGAAAAAGGTTTACAAACTTACTCAGACTTGGTCTACCCGATCTTAAGCTGGTTCAAATTGCAGTCTTGATCCTGTGGACCTCAAATATTAGTAGGCAAGGTAGTTGTAGTAAAACATAAGTGTTTGCAATCATCAAAATTTTATTTTTGAAAACAGATATGCAACAATCTTCCCTTTTTTGATGATGGCAAATGCACAAACAAAAATCTAAGCAGTTAAGTGAAGAAAAGACAGATCAACTATTTAATAACATAATCAAAGTAAAAAGAAAATAGTACAGTAGACTACTCCCCCATTTGACATCACAAAAAGGAGGAGGAAAGTAGAACATAAACAAAGACGAAACTAAACAACAAAAATAGAAACAAACAACAAAGAAAAATAGCATTAAAAAACTAGTAAAATGATGGTCCCTAATTATCTGAAGCAAGAGGCGGTGGTGGTGGCTGCTAAAAGTTGCTAGTTAGCATGGAAAACTGTGCTCCAAACCAGGCCATATCCTGGTCATTCTACAGCTACTAGTGTGCAACATAAGTGTCAAAATAGGCTAAGTCCTCAGTACGGTGTTGCTCGAAATGGGCTAAGTCCTCAGCATGTTTCTACTTCTGTGCAGCAATGTAAGTCTCAAATCATGCCTCACACTGATCGAATCGCTCCACCAGCTCGTCTAGCTCAGAGTGTTGGCAAAGCGGAGCAGGTGCGGGAACAGGTGGGGGAGCTTCCTCCTGCTCCGTTCCCTTGGCTTCCTCGTGCCCCGGGTGGTGACGAGAACTGTGAAGAATATGGAAGGAGTTGTTGGAATAGAAAGTAGGTTGGAAATTTGGAGGAGCGAGATATTGGAGGATATATTTGGATTCTAAGACATAGGCAATGATATGTTGTAGAGCTAGATTTGGTTTCCTCCTATAGTCTGGGTCACAAATAGTGGTCAGATGTTCAATGTAATAAAAAATCAAATCAGTAGCATTGAATTTGCGATGGGCTAAAATATAAAAGGTGGTGATCAAAAGAAGATAAATAATGTGGATGCGATCACTAGCTTTTGGAATTATGGATGTGTGAAGGACATGTTGGACAGACTTAGCATCTTTGAGCAAGCTGCTAGTCTCTCCAACATGAAAGTGGGCATTGGTGTTGTGAAGAAAGTAGTTGGCTAGAGCCCAGTCATAATCAGGGTCAGAACTCAGTCTTGGTATATGATCTCGACAGGGCATCAATTCAAATACGATCCAAGAGAAGTAACGGAAAAATTAATTCAAAGGCTAGCGAAGAACTTAAAGAGAAGTTCAAAATTGAAAGGGATTACAAGGGTAAGAATGAAGCACAGAGAAGTGTGAGAGAATAAGTCAAGTATTGAATAAGATAGATGGTTTGGGTTGACGGACCGACAGACAGTGATGCCGGCTGTCTTGTATCGTTGGTGGGTGACATAATCATCCGCCTCCATGAATCGAGGGTCCAGAGTTTCCCTCAAGGAACTTCTAGAAGGGTGGTGGCGAGATCGCTTGCCTCCTGCCATGATCAGAGAATAGAGCACTAGAAGAGGAGCACAAGAAGTTTTGAGGAAATTTGAGTGAAGAAAATGACTGAATGGCTCAATTTAAAAAGAATAGGCTGGATCATCCTGGACGATCGTAGAATTATCTAGGATGATCCGGTGCAATGATTATGGCTGAACGATTGGTCAAAAAAGGCGGTCATTTCATCTGGGATGATCAGATATCATCCAGGATGATAAGATACAGGCGATCATCTTGAGGCGATAATCCGGATGACTGTTAAAAAAGAAGATCATCCAGGATAATTAGGTGTATCATCCAGGATGATGATCAATAATGGATCATACAGGCCGATTTTAAATCATTTAAATGCACTGCCATGTGTATCGTCAAGGAAAAACAAGTGGATTATCCGGGACGATTCTCTAATAATGGATCATATTGGACAAATTTAAGGCTTATTAAATGTATTTCCTTGTGTATTGTCCAGGACGAAAAGCTGGATTGTGCGGGATGATTACCAATAATTGAGCAAAGAGTAAAGCATCATCCAAGATGAAAGAGGATCGTCTATGATGATAAAAGATGATTGAAGCAGAAGATGATCATATCATCTAGAACGATAAAGCATCGTCTAGGATGATAAAGAGCAGAAAGGTCAGAAAGCCAGAAAATGGAATTTTAGAAGTGAATTGAATCGATCGTCCTGGACGATATGAATATCTTCCAAGAAGATTTGAAAAAAAGTTTAAAATAGAGGATGGATGGAAATGATCAGACAAGGCCCAAAAATATTAAAATCAAGTGAAAACGATAAAAATAAGATAAGATAAAGACATAAAAAATGAACAAAAATAATTTTTTTTTTATTAAAGCAAGAATATGACATAGTCTCCATATGATTGATTTTAAAGATTTATAAGTCAATGAGTTAACAACATCAAAAATCCAAAAAAGCGGTAAAGTATCCAATCATGTTAACTCTTAGCTTGGACTTCTCTCAGGGCTAAATTGTCTTTTGAAATCAAAGACCTAACTCAAAAAAATCAATTGGATAATAAAATGAGATCCGTTCAAGACTTGGTTTCAGAAAATTAACTTATATAATAATGTATCAAAGTAGTTTGTCACAATCGCAAAAATTTGAAATCAAGCCTTTAAAAATCTCAAGTGATTCATGAATTATTCTAAGTTTTAAAAGTTTGAAAGAAGAGAAGAGAGCTTGCATTTGATGGGCTTATTTTATGCCTCTTGTCCATTGAATGGCGCACTTTACGCATATTTCTGATTTTTGATACACTTTGTGCATATTTTTCAATTTGGTGTCATTGTGCATCTTTTATTTTTGACATCATTTGCCACTTTTTTTTTGCAAGCTAGATTCTCTTTCAAAAACTCTTAAATATTCTTAGTTGTAAATATATCTTCTAGATATTAGAGAAGAAAAACTCACTCTCTAATATAGGGAAGAACAAACCACAAAACAAAATAAAAAATCATATGAGAGGTACAATGATAGGATAACAAGAAATATTGAAGTAACATAAAGACTTTTAGATTCTCTTTCAAAAACTCTTAAATATTCTTAGTTGTAAATATATCTTCTAGATATTAGAGAAGAAAAACTCACTCTCTAATATAGGGAAGAACAAAACAAAAAACAAAATAAAAAATCATATGAGAGATACAATGATAGGATAACAAGAAATATTGAAGTAACATAAAGACTTTGATCATTATAAATATATGCTAGATTACTATAACAAGTTAGAAAAGAACTCAATTACAAAGTCCAGTTGTTAATTTGAGATAGTCTTTTGTTTAGAAAAGAAAATTACACCACTAAAATAGGTTAGAGAAAGAGATACAATCAACGGTGTTTTCACCCTTTAACAGATTAAGAGATGTAAAACATTGATTACAAAAATTTAAAAATAAAAATAAGACATAAAATAACAATTTTAGCAATGATTTTAAAAAAAAATTAAAGCATACGGAAAAAAAGCAACAAAAACAAAAGCAGTAAGAATAAATAAGGAAAAAGCTAAACAAATAAAACAACAGAAGTGAAAAATAAACCATATATAACAGATTAGAAATTAGTATGAATCAAGTTCATACATTTATGTCAATCACACCCAATCTGGTCCTTAAAGTGCTGAAAGTTTCGAAGGTTAATGGTTTAGTAAAGATGTCAGCCAATTGATTCTCAGTTGCCACATGGTGTTACTCAATGTCTCCCTTGGTCACATGGTCTCTAATAAAGTGATGCCTTATGTCAATGTGCTTAGTCCTTGAATGTTGTATAGGATTCTTAGAAATGCAGATGGCATTAGTATTGTCACAAATGATTGAGATTATGCCTACAGGTAATCCTAAATCTAGAATTTGCTACTTTAACCAAAGGTCTTGGGCCACATAACTCCCTAAGGCAATGTACTCAACTTAAGCAGTGGAAAGTGCTACAGAGTTTTGTTTTCTTCTGGACCAAGAGACTAAAGATTATTCTATGAATTGGAAAGTCCCAGAAGTGCTCTTTCTATCCACCCTACATCCTGCAAAATCAGAATCAGAATATTCAACGATCTCAAAAGAAGTGTTATGCCTCGGGTACCAGATTCCTAAGTTTTGGGTTCCTAAAAGGTATCTAAGAATTCTCTTAACTACAATTAGGTGGGATTCCTTAGGATCAGCTTGAAATCTAGAACAAAGACAAACACTAAACATTATATCAGGTCGGCTAGCAGTTAGGTAAAGTAGAGATCCAATCATCCCTCTTTACTTCTTTTAATGAACAGACTTTCCATTTGGGTCTTTTTCTAACTGAACACTGGAGGTCATGGGAGTAATAAATGGCTTGGATTTATCCATTTCATATTATTTAAGATGTCCTTTATGTAATTTGATTGATTCAGAAAGTTTCCATCATCTAATTGTCTTATGCTAAACCCTAAAAAGTAGAATAACTCTACCATCATACACATCTCAAACTCCCTACTCATTATTTTAGAAAAATCATCACATAGCCTCTTATCAGAAGATTCAAAAAGTATATCGTCAACATAGATATGAATAATGAGTAAATCATCTCCTAATTTCCTCAAAAAAAAGATGGTGCCTACGCTCTCCTTAACAAGCTCACTCTCTAGTAAGAATGTACTATGCCTCTCATACTAAGCTCTGGGTGCCTGCTTTAATCTATATAAGGCTTTTTTTAATTTGAAAATATGGTTTGGAAAATGAGAACTCTAAAAGTCTGGGGGTTGTTCTACAAACACATCCTCTTTTATTACCCCATTTAAAAAGGCACTCTTAACGTTGATTTGGTAAAGCTTAAATCCCTTATAATAGGCAAAGGCTAATAGCACTCTAATTTCTTTCAATCTTACTACAAGGGCAAAGGCCTCCTCAAAATCTATCCCTTCTATTTGGTTGTACTCCTTAGCCACCAATCTTGCCTTATTCTTAACCACAACTCCAGAATCATTCACCTTATTCTTAAAGACCCATTTGGCTCAAATTACACTTTGTCCCTTTGGACTTTCTACAACCTCCCAAACATCATTGCTAACAAATTGGTTCAACTCCTCTTACATGGCTAAGATCCAAAACTCATTAGAAAGGGCTTGATTGATGTTGGTGGGTTCAGTAATTGAGATAAAGGCAGAGTGGTTCACTTCCTTTCTAAGTCTATGTCTAGTCCTAACTCCTTCATAAGGGTCTCCTAAGATCAGTTCTTTGGGGTGAATCGAAGAGTATCTCCAATCTTTAGGCAAGGTGTGTATAGGTTCAACCCTTTCCTCTAGATCTACAATTTCTACTCCTTGGGTAATCTCACCTACTCCAGTGTTTTGGGTTACTACCCTCTTCTCCAAATTTTCACTTTCAATGATATTCTCTCCAACTTCATCTTACTCCTCAACTCTAGACTTCCTAGGATCAGATTCGTCAAACACTACATGAGTAGTCTCCTCCACCACCAATGTCCTCTTATTAAACACCCTAAAAGACTTCCAACACTAGAATATCCTAAGAACACTCCATCAAATTTTGGGTCCAATTTTCCAAAGTTAGACTTTCCATTATTATGAATGAAAATCTTAGAACCAAAGACATGGAGGTGGGAAAGATTGGGTGTCATACTCATAAGGATCTCATAGGGTATCTTATCAAGTTTGTCTCTAACATTCACCCTATTCAACACATATTAAGCTATGTTAACCGCTTCATCCCAAAAGTATTTTGGAAGTGAATACTCAGCAAGCATGGCTCTAGTGGCTTCAACTAAGGTTTGATTTTTCCTTTCAGCTACCTCGTTACGCTGATGGGTCCTAGGAGCTAAGAAGTTGTAGCTAATCCCCTTATCCTCACAAAAATCTCTAAATCTTTTATTTTCAAACTCTCCCTCATGGTCACTATGGATGGTTAAGATATCACAACCTAGCTTTTTCTGAATCCAAGTGAATAAGGCTTTAAACTCATCAAAAGACTCATTCTTATGTGACAGAAATCTAATCCAAGTAAACCTCGAGTAGTCATCGATAATCACAAAACTATAGACTTTCCCTCCTAAGCTGGCAGTGCTAATGGGTCCAAACAAATCAATGTGAAGACCATCTAAAGGTCTAGAGGTGCTAAAGTCCTTAATGGAGTGAAAAGTGGAGTAGACTTGCTTTCCTAATTTACAGACATCATAAAGGTGGTCTTTTGAAAATTTATTCTTGGGGACACCTCTAACTAGTCTTTCTAGGTCACTTTCCTAAGAGTTTTCATATTGGCAGGACATAATCTCTTGTGCCATAACCAAGAATCATCAGTTGTAGTTTTTAAGCAAAATGAAGCAATATATTCAATATTATTTAAATCAACTATATAAACATTATTGATCCTCTTTCCCTGCAAAAGAGTATTATTATTTAATCTTATGATGCAATTATTAGCCAATAAATTAATGATGAAGCCTTTATCGCATAGCTAACGGATGCTGAGGAAGTTGTGTTTCAGTCCATCTAAAAGAAAAATATTTTCAATCAAAAGTTTCTTGGAGTTTCCAATTATACATGTGCCCACCACTTTCCTGGTGGTGTTGTCTCCAACAGTGACCTTACCTCCAGCCCTGGCCTTCAACGAAATAAATTGATTAGCATCTCCAGTCATGTGTCATGAGTATCCGCTATCCAGGTACCACATGCTCTCATGAGGCCTTTTGTGAGAGCAAGCCTTCAAAATCATCAAATGTCAGATGTAGGAGCCCAAACATGTTTGGGTCCCTTCTTATGGAAAATAGTATGCAATGCATGTGTGTTATGCTGTGAATCATGCAATTTGGGTCTTCACGCCCAATGTGTACTACGGTGAATGATTCAAGAGTGTATAATGTGTCCTAACGTGCCTCATGAAAAACATCTAACACCAGGAAAAGTATGCACTAATCTACTCATGTGGTGATGCTTCTTTTTAAAGTTATGTGATAAATTCAATGATTTATTTTCAAAAGCTTTGAGATTTGCTAACTCTTTTTCTAACTCAGCATGGGATGACTTTAAAGAATCATGTGCATCTGATAATTCATTATGCTTTTTGTTTAATACATCAAACTCATCAAGTAAAGATATGTTAATGTTATCGATTGTAGAATGATCTTTAAGAAGAATTTCATGCTCCTTTTGTAAATTTAAAAATTCCAATTTTAAGCTAGCAAGAGTTTTCTTAAGTTTCCTATATAATGTATGAATTTTTTCAAAAACTTCAAGTAGTTGCTCATAGGTTAGTTCACATACCTCTTCTTGGTCACTTTGACCAAGATGATCGTCTTCCATTAAGCACAAGTTTGTTGTCTCCTCTTCAGCTTCAGTCTTAGAGGAGTCTAATGCAGAATTCGCCCATAACGTCTTTTGGAACCTCTTCTTATCCTTTTGAACTTGGGTTTCTCCTCTCTCTTCTCCTTTCTTCGGTGAGACTTAAGTGTAGGACAATTAGCTTTAACATGTCCTAGCTTCCTGCATTCAAAGTAAATTATATCATTAGAACTCTTAAAATTTTTGTTTCCCTTACCTTTATTCCACTTTTGATGGTTCTTTTGCTTCTTCCTTAGAAAGCTTTTGAATTGCCTTGTGATTAAGGAAACATCATTGCTTTCAGACCCAAAAGATTCAGTATTCGTGTTGTTGGCCTTTGGTGCCACAGTTTTCTCTTTCTTTTTCTCACCTACATCAAGATTTCTTTGGTTCACCTCTTACTTGTAAGCAATAAGTGATCCAAGTAAGTTATCGATCAAATAAGTATTCAAATATTTGGATTTAGTAATTACAGTAATCTTAGCATCAAAAGAGGAAGGCAAGCATTTTAAAATTTTGTTCACTTTTTCATAGTTGGTGAGTTCTCTTTCTAACGCATGTAAAGAGGTAACAATTTGAGTAAACCTTATATACATTTCCAAAATTGATTCAGAAGATTTCATATGAAAAAGTTTGTAATCATGCAACAAAATATTCAATTGAGATTGCTTAACTTCATTGGTTCCTTCATAAGTAATACATAATTTATCCAAAATCTCTTTACCAATAGTGCAAGTTGAAACATGCATGTAATCTTCATTTTTTAAAGCATAGAAAATATAGTTAAACATTTTGCATTAAGTTATGCTAAATCCCTATCATCAAGAGTCCATTCAGTAAAAGGAAGTGGAACAGTAACACCATTAAGTTTACCATTTGGTGGTGTATAACCATCTTTAACAAGTATCCACATGCAATAGTAAATTGATTGTAAAATGTAAACATGCGAGTTCTCCAAAAATCAAAAGGAATATTGTCAAGCAAAGGTGGTCGGGTAATAGAATACTCTTCCGCAGCATTACGACTATAGGAGTTAGCCATGGATCAAAATTCAAAAAGGTTTCAAACTTATTTTTATGAATCCCGCTCTGATACCACTTGGAAGTTCGTTAGGGATGTTAAGCCCTTATGAACAAGCCCAAGGCTAACCAAGAGGGGGGGGGGGGTGAATTGATATTTTAAAAATTCTTTTAATAAAAAACTCAAAAAAAGAAAAAAAACCACAATTCACCGCAAAGAAAGTAAGAAGTGCAGAAATTAAATGCAGAAAAATAGTAGTAAAGGAACACAGAGAAAATAAGAAGTGCAGAAATTATAGTGGTTCGGTCAACTTGACCCTCCGAGTACTGCACTAAACTCAGTGACTCTCCTTTTGCACCCACATCAAGGTAAAGAAGCCCTTACACAACCTCCTTTCCACCAACACTGATGAGGCAGAGAACCTGACTCATTTTGCCTCCTCCTGAAGCAGGAAGAGAACCTTGACCATTTGTTGAAGTAGTCCTTCGTTGAACCCTCAAGGACAAAGGACAATGATCGGAGAAGAAGACTTGGAACATTGCTTGGAGTAACCTTTGTGAACCCTCTCACAAACTCCCCCTCACAAGTTTCTCTCTCTCTCCCTCTCCCTCTCTCTCTCTCTCTCCTCTAGGCTCTCTCAGGTCAAGATAGCAGTAAAAGATACCATCATGGGTGATATAAGAGAGCTTATATAGAAGAGCTTCGGAATAGCTCAATAATTGCAACTTGCCTACTTTATTGTCCAGAATTATATTAATATCATATACCATCCTATACGATCAGTGCTAATTAAGCTCAATCAGCGGGATTATCTCGAATGATTAGAAGGTTTTTATTCATATAATCCATGATGATTAAATATCATCCCGTACGATTAATTAAAATCACATAATATCAGTCAGACCATCACTCTGAATGGATTTCTGGACGATTGAAAAATAGTTTGATCATCCAGGATGATCTCACGATCGTCTGGATGATTAGTACAAATCCGTGAAAATAATCAATAATATCACCCTAAATAGATGCTGACCGATATGTGATCTTCCAAGAACAACTAAGGTTTTTGAACTAATCATCCCGTACAATCCTATAATCATCCAAGATGATGTGATCGTATCAAACAAGCCTTAATTGCTTTCATTAACTACCAGATTAATTTATGAATAATTGTGTGTATCATCCAAGATGATGTCCAAAAATAAATAATACCTAAATAGATCTGGCGGTTGATTCTTTTTGATTTGATCATATCATCCCAAACGATATAAATATTATCCAGGACGATGTGCTTAATGACGGCTTCCCTAAAAAGGATGCCCTAATTAGGATTTCTATTTTTAGTCTGATCGTCCAGGACGATATGGGAATCATCCTGGATGATGTATTGAAAATAGAGAACTCTAAGTTAGATAAAAAAAACTCCACCAAGTGTGTGTGTGCAAGATTACTTAGCATCAGGAACCATATTTATTACACATAGACTCAAGAAAGAAAAAGGTTTACAAACTGATTCTGACCTAGTCTACCCGATCTTGAGCTGATTCAAATTGCAATCTTGATCCTATGGACCTAAAATGTTAGTAAGCAAGGCACTCATAGTAAAACAGAAGTGTTTGTAATCATCAAAATTATATTTCTGAAAATAGATACTCAACAAGCTTAAATAGAGAGTTTCCAAAAGAAGCATTAATTTTTAATTTGCTATCAAAGATCTTCCAATATAATTGTTAGATTGTCCTATATAATTAGTGCAAAATAGCCCTTTGTGACAGTACGACCCACATTATCCTATACGATCAGATCAAGTATTTATGTTGATCATCCTGTATGATTTTGTGATCATACTATACGATGAGTTCAATATATTATACTGATCATCCTGTATGATAGGTGATGACAAGCAATAATTTAAATATCATCCCATACATCCTTATGGTAGTTCTATATGATCTCTCTGTACGATTAGAAGAAAAATCATGATTTTTTTGCTTGGATGATATAGAACGATCAAGTTTCATCGCATATATCTCTCAGATCGTCTAGCACGATCATCACCAATAATCATGTATAATCTGATCGAGCAATTCTACCATAGTTAGTCCCCTAATCATAAGATCATATGAGGTATTATTATCATAAATCATCCAGTATGATGCATATCATACTATATGATTAGTTCAAAATTTAAATATTAAAAAATTGCCTAAATTATGATCACCAATCGTCCTGTATGATTAGTTTAATAACACTTAATTAATAGAGGTGCCCTAATTAGTGTTTTCTATTTTAAGTAATTATCCAATATGATATACATCATACTATACGATTTGTTTAAACACCAAAAATTTCTTTAACTCACCAACTCACTCCCTTAAGTGTGTGTGTGTGTAAGGTTACTCAGCATGATGTCAACTAGATACATGATTTAACTCAAGAAAGATAAAAATACATTGAAATTAAAATTACATAAATACTTAACCCTAGTCTATCCAATCTTGAACAGATTGACATTGCAGTGGACTTGTGGACTTGAAATATTACTAACAAGAGTAATAAAATAGATATGCAATAATAATGGTGACAAGAAAATAATAATATTTTTTATAATTATAATCACAGTACTTTTACCTAGATTTATAACAATCTCCCCCTTTTTAATGGACAAATATTGTTGTTAAAAAATATTGAATACTTTTGACGTTCTCTAAAACTCTCCCTCAAAATGTGAAATTTTGAAAGTAAGGAATGGTAAATTTTTTTCCTTTTTTTTTTTAAATTTATTTTTATTTTGTTTTTAAGGAAATATGAGATATAAGTAAAAATAGTTAATAATTTAGTAGAAAACTAGTTTCAGTAAAACACAGTATACTAACAACACACTACTCCCCCCTTCTAACATCAGAAAAAGGAGGAAAAAGTAAATATATTACTAAAATTAAATAATAATAGAAACAAAATAGACTAGAACCCATAGGGATCCTAATCAGGAGGTTGTAGTGGTGGTGGCTGAAAATAGCAATGAAGAGAGGCAAACTGATTTCTAAACTAGGTGATATATAAGTCATACTGCTGTTATTGCTGCTATACTGCATAGGCATCAAATAAAGCTAAGTCTTTGTCATGTTGTTGCTACTACTGGGCCATATAGGAGTCAAAATTAGCCTCCCATTGATTAAACCTCTAGACCATATAATCAATCTGAGATTACTGGAAGATCGGGACAAGTACATGAAGAGGTTCTTCCTCCTCTTCCACAGGCTCTTCGTCAATATTATGATGACAAGTACTATGAAGGATATACAAGGAGATATTGGAATAGAATGAAGGGAGGTTATTAGGTGGAGCTGGAAATTAAAAATTGTATTTTGACTCTAGGGAAAAGATAATGATATGTCCTAAGGCTAGGTTAGGTTTTCTTTTATGGCCAGGATCTCTAATTCAGTTTAGATGTTCAATATAGTGAATGATAAGATCATATGCATTAAAGTTAAGGTTAACCATGATGTAATAGGTGGTAAGTTAAAGAATAGGTTTAATGTGAATCTGATCCTTAGCTTTAAAAATAAGAAAATTTTGAAGGATGTGCTGGATAGTTTGGGCATCCTTGACTAAGGCATTTACTTGGGTGACATGGTAGTTGACATAAGTTTCCCAAATAAGGGTATTAGTAGAAGCCCAATTAAAATCTAAATTTGTAGCTAAGATGTGTATTTTGTCTCAAGTGATAGAAATGTGAAGGAATTCAAGAAAATTATGCTATGTTATTTCTATAGTCCTTCAATTAACATACGATTGTATGGTAGTAAATGCATTGTTAATACGAGGGTTTATAAAGAATTCAAACGGGAGTTCAGAGTTGAAGGGAAAGTTTAGTGTGAGAAGGAAGCCAAGACTTATTTGAGAGAACTAATCTAGTACCTAAAAATTCTGAATAGTTTGGTTGACAATCTTAGTGGGGGTTTTGCCCGTAGTTTTATAGCAGTTATAGGCCACTTCATCATCTTCCTCAGTGAATCGAGCATGGATAGCGTGCCAAGGAAACCTACCTATAAGTTCTCTAGACATTTTATCACCATCTATTGCCAAGGATTTATGCTCAAGTAAGGGAGAAGGAGAGATGAAATTATTTAAGTGAAGAAGAAAGTATGAGTTTGGCTATTTTTATAGAATTGGCTATATCATACTATACAATCGTGAGATCGTACAGGATGATATGGTGTAATCAATTTGATCGGATGATAAGTTAAAAAACGTGTTCATATCATACAGTATAATCAAACATTATACTAGACAATTACTCACAGGGCAATCATCTTGAAGAGTCAGCCAATACGATTGTGCAGCACCAATATATGGATTGTACAGGGCAATTTATTTAAAAATGATCGTACTTAGTGCATTCAAATTGTCTAAGGACTTCTACCACGTTGATCATATAGTATAGAGTATTAATCATATTAGATGATCACCAATAATTGATTGATATTAACCATTGGATTTGCTATGATTAAAGAAGTGATATTTAGTTAAGAACATACAATATGATTTAAATCGTACTAGATGATATGAATAAATTTTTTTTTTAGAAGTTAGAAGATGGAGTGTGATGATTAGGAGGGGTTTCAAAAATAAAAACAAAAAAATTGAGAAACATAAGTAAAAGAAAAAACCAAGAAAAAAATTTATAAATCAAAAGTTTTTTTTTTAATCGATCTGCTCTAGTAAATGATAAATTTACCTTATTATTAGATTTAAAACAAGTAAGAAATATATTGACAATGCTAAAATTTAGAAAGGTTAGAAAATTTGATTTTGTAAACCATTGTTTAAACTCCTTACATGCTAAAAATTATTCTAAAAAAAATCTAAAAAAAAAAAATTAAATGGGAAAAGTGATATTTTCAAACTTCATTTTAGAAAAATATCTAATATAATAATATTGTAAAGTAATCAATCAGAAATCATGTTTTTTAAATTCAAGTTCATGAGATATTAATTAGTATGGGAGTCTTCTAAGATTTTAACGATTTGAAAGAAATGCAAGCTAACTTATATTGGGATCATTTTGTACCTCTTTCATTAGCTTTAGGCACACGTTATGCATCTTTTGATTTTCTAATGCACTTTGTGCATCTTGAAATTATTGTAATATGGGATCCTTAGTATGTGATATTGATGATTATAAACTTTATTAATTGAACTGTACTTTTCTCACTAAATATTTTAGATTTTTTTTTTGTGAGCACTAATATTTCAAGTAAGATATACAAAGCTCAAGACTGCTGAAGACTTAAGATTGGGTAGAATAGAATGCAAAATAGTATGTAATTTTATTTTCTTTAATTTTTTTACTTTTTGAGTATGGTTAGATATGAGTGAAAATATCTAATATAATAATATTGTAAAGTAATCAATCAGAAATCATGTTTTTTAAATTCAAGTTCATGAGATATTAATTAGTATGGGAGTCTTCTAAGATTTTAACGATTTGAAAGAAATGCAAGCTAACTTATATTGGGATCATTTTGTACCTCTTTCATTAGCTTTAGGCACACGTTATGCATCTTTTGATTTTCTAATGCACTTTGTGCATCTTGAAATTATTGTAATCTGGGATCCTTAGTATGTGATATTGATGATTATAAACTTTATTAATTGAACTGTACTTTTCTCACTAAATATTTTAGATTTTTTTTTTGTGAGCACTAATATTTCAAGTAAGATATACAAAGCTCAAGACTGCTGAAGACTTAAGATTGGGTAGAATAGAATGCAAAATAGTATGTAATTTTATTTTCTTTATTTTTTTTTTTTACTTTTTGAGGATGGTTAGATATGAGTGTATGCAATTTGGGTGACCATGCATGCACTTAGGGGGAGAGATTTTTTTTTTAAAGTTAATTAAAAAAAAAACTAATCATAATGTATAATTTTCCATCATACTGTATGATATGTTATCTAGAAATAAGCTTAATGGATAATTAGTAAAATTAGTTTATATAAACTAATCATATAGAAAGATCATGATTGTACTGTATGATTCGTTACGATCTGAAAACTCTAGCCACCATATTAATTTAAGTAAGATTTTGAAATACAATTTTTAAACTGATCATACTATACGATATCAATTATACTGTATGAATATTCAAATTCTTGATAAAATTAACCACCATAATTAGTCAACCAAATTATGGTTTAATAAATGTTATTTTATCATATTGTAAGATATTAATCGTACCAGAAGATTAATAGAGACAAAATCTATCTTTCCTAGATATGGTACCAAATGATACCATAATTTTTCTACTTATCATACTGTAAAATATTTATATTGTATTGGATGACCTACATAAAATGAACTAACCATACTATATAAATTAAATAGTGCAGGATGATTAATAGAAATGAATTTCCTTAATCCTAGGAATCATACCATACGAATAAAGGAAATTAAACAGATCATACTGTAAAGTCTATTGATTATTCTGTAGGATGTGTTCATAAAATTTGAATAATTTATTTTGAATGAATGTTCACATTGTACTGGATTAGACTAGTTTTGAACTAATCATACTATACAGATTGTGATCATAATATACAAACATTAATGGCTAAATTAAATTTTTAGGGTTTCTTTAAGCCAATTATAAATGCATTTATTTTAAAATTTCTCTTGTGAATCAAAGGAGGAATGTGTGACTGAAGGAGGAACTTTGAGAGAGGAGCTCATCCAATGAAAATTAAGGTTTGAGAGAGGAAGGAGAAGGTGAGCTTGAGTGCGAGGGAGAAGTCGTGGAAACAATCACACGGCTGCTCCAGGCTAGCTGCATCCTTGTTCCTCCTTTGGCCTTGGTGAGTCTTTTGGAAGCCGTCTAGGGAGCGAGGCTTCTTAGTCTAGTCTTCGATGTACTTTGCCTTCTCCAGTAGGGAAAGAAAGAGGAAAAGGTCCTCCACCTTCTCCAGGAGAGAGGAAAATGAGTTAAGGTCCACTACCATCACTAAGAGGGTGACATAGCATCTGGCACTACACCTCAATAATATTTGGTGAAAGTGAGTTTATAAAGGCTTATCTGCCTTTATTTGGAAGTAAAAAAAGAGTCACTTTGTTTTAGTACAAATTTCCAGAGCAAAGAACTTCGAAATCAGAAGGAGTAGGTCAAGGTTGATCGACCCACTTTAAAAATCTCTAGCGTATTTTTTTCTTTACGCACTTTTATATTTCTTGCATTTCTTTTTCATTTATAACTGCTTGGGACAACATTGATTATTGCTCCATCACGTAGATCAAAATTTCAGCATAGTAACTTTTACATTTTTGATAAATATGTCGTGCACCCACAATCGGTTAGAATTTGGTACATTTAGTTACTGAATTTTTTTTTTCAAAAATAATACTGCTGTTACTTTGAAGTTAAGAAAAATTTTAAAGTGCTAATTCAACCCCCTCCTCTTAGTGAGCCTAAGACTATTTCCATAAGGTTTAAAAAACCTTGATAAACATTCAAGTGGTATCAGAGCAGTATTTCAAAAATAAGGTTTTAGAAAACTTTTAAAAAAGTTAATCAATGGCTCACTATGGTAATCATAATACTACGGATGGTTATTCTAAAAACCGTCCACCACAGTTTGAAAATATCCCTTTCAATTTCTAGAAAACACGCATGTATACCTTTTTACAATCCATTGACTATAGAATTTAGCATATGATTCAAACTGGCTATTCGCTTCCATCTGATGTAGTTAATGGTGTTAAAACTAATACTTTGTTTACTAAATGGATTAATAAGGATAAGGATATTGCACAGTTAAATACTAAGTGTTTAAATTATTTTTTGTGCTTTAAAATATGTAAAATATATGTGAGTTTTAATATGCACTGCCAGGGAAAGGATTTGGGATAGGTTGTGTATAACCTACGAGGGAACCAGTGAAGTTAAATAGTCTAGGTTAAATATTCTTTTGCATGGCTATGAACTTTTTGCTTCAAACCTAGTGAGATTGTATCTAAAATATATGTTAGGTTCACTAAGATAGTAACATCCTTGTATGCACTAGGTAGAGAACTATCAAATTTTAAAAAAGTTAATAAGATTCTACATTATTTACCTAGTTCTTATAATGCCAAGATAAAAGACCTAAAAGTTTATTACATTGATAAATTTCTTGGGTCTATCATTACCTACGAGCAAGTAGTAAGTCAAAGGTTAAGTGACGTAGAAGAAAAGAAGAAGGAAAAAATTATAATACTAAAAGCAAATGATTCTAATAGTGACAGTTTTGCAAAGGATAAGGATGAAAAAATGACCTTGTTATGTTCTAAATTGGGTGAATGATAGAGCCAAACTAAATAAGACACCCTATGAACTCCTTAAGGGTAAGATACCAAATATTTCTCCCTTACGTGTGTTTGGCTATAGATTTTTCATCCTAATCAATAAAAAATCACCCTTAGGAAAATTTGATGCTAAGTCTGATGAAGGTGCCTTCTTAGTTTACTCATATGTAGGTAAGGCCTATTGAATCTTAAATAAGAGAACCTTGGTAGTAGAAGAGTCTACTCAAGTGGTATTTGTTGAATCTGATTAGAGCTCTAAACCTAAACCTGAAGAAAGAAGTGGGGGTCATTCAAGGGGTAGAAATCTTTGCTATAGAAGATAGAGTAGAACATCAAGAGAATTTTCCAAGAGATTAAAAATATTCTTCTAGCCATCCTAAAGAACTTATTTTAGGAGATCCATCTAAAGGTGTTAGAACCTGGCTTGGACTCAGGAATGAGGTAAGTCATTTATCCATTATCTCTATGATAGAACTCACAAACATAGATAAAACCCTAGTTGATGAATTATGGATCATAGTAATGCAAGTATAGCTAAACCAAATTATTAGAAATGATGTATGTGAATTACTCAAGAGACCTAAGGACCAGAGTGTGGTTGGAACAAAGTGGGTTCTAAAAAAAAGATGAATGAGTCTTGAATTGTAGAGAGGAATAAAGGAAGATTAGTGCTTACCTCATTATTGGATGTCAATTTCCTTAAAATCAACTCTAGCATCTAGGTTTTTATAGCCTAGTATAAACAACATCATTAAGATTTCTCTTAGGTGGATACCCATTGACGTAGTACTAACACAGCCTCTTAATTCAACATAAATTTCCATAAATAATTTCAACTAAATATATATTAATTAGGATAAATTGGACACCATGTGAGCTCATATTGACCTGATCAACATTGCATAAATTAAAACATTACCTAGATTTTAAAACAAGTTGGACTAAATTGATTCGCCTTGACACAATTGAGATCGCATTAACATAAATAGAATGAAATTAATAAGTTAAAACTATTTTAGATTTAAATTTAATAAAAAACAATTATTTTAATTATCAATTTTATTTCAAATTAGTCTTCAAATAATCCTCTAATTAAAAAAAAAAAATCAGCCTTTAGATCTCTCTTAAATAAACCTTTGATCTTGAATGATGAGTAAGGGTTGGATAGTAATCTTGCTAAATAAAGGCATTAGGACTCGTTTGGGTAGTTATTAGGTTTTCTTTAGACAATAATATGAAAAATCCATATAGTTTGTTAAACCTATGAAAATGTCTCAAGGATAACCAAGAAGGGGGGGGGAGGGAATTGGTATTTTAAAAATTCTCTTAGTAATTAAGGAAAACCTATTTTTTTTATGTTTTGCAAAAAATAAATTTTCAACCACAAATATAAAATGCTAAAAAAATAAAAAATGTGAAAATAAAAATGAACACAATAATTTATGGTGGTTCGGTTCAACAAGACCTACATCCACTCCCTGAAGACTCCCTTTTATGGTATTAAACTATTACCAAAGTAATTCTTTCTTTGCCCCCACAGCAAGGCTGAGAAGCCTTTACTCCCTTGTGCAGCAGAGTATCGTCATCCTTTCACACCCTCCAAGTGTCGGCAGAGTACCGTCGTCTGTTTACACCCTCTAAGTGTCGACAGAGTATTGTCATTTATTCACACCCTCCAAGTGTCAGTAGAGTACCGAATCTTCTTCAAAGATATTCTCTCGAGAAACTAGATAGAAGAAAGGAAGAGTAGTAACAAAAAAAAAAGAAATTCTTACCTTTGAGTAACTTTGTGATCCCTTCACACTCCACCAGTAAGAACTCTCTCTAAAACGCTCTCCCAAAACACTCTTTCACTTAATCTCAAAGAAATCATAAATAATAACATTTTTTGGACAGTTTCTAAGGACTAATTATATAAAAGACATGAAAAATAGTCCAAAAAACTAAAATTTTCAATTTTGGAGCGCACTCGATCGTACAGTACGATCGATGTTCGTCTCGAACTAACAGTTCAAAATTTACTAGTATGATCCTATACGAAATGTTTTTCCACAAGCCTATCATACCGTACGATAGTTATATCATATAATTTGAATATTTATCAAAAAAATTCTTATTCGTATGGATGAAAATATTCCCAATAATTTCATACTTTGGACGTCGTCTGTACGATATCCAGATCACCCTGATGAACAGTTCAAAAAATTTATATGTTCATCTGGGCAAAAATGTTTCCCATATTTTCATACTTTGGACATCATCTTTACGAAGCTAACTGCATACAGTATGAACATTACTTAGAATAAAAATTTTCCCAATTTTTTATTATATGCTCGCTCAAAGAAATAAACTAATCAAATTATCCCGTACGAATAAAAAGCATGCAATACGATTGGTTTAAAAATTTATAGATTTTAAACACCTCCCCAGTGTGTGTGCGGAAGGTTACTCAATTACATTCACACTCTCTCAAACTCAATAATAATGAAAATTACAGACTTTATTTATAATAAACAATAATCTACTCTCCCTTGAAGTCTTTAATAGCGAGGAGTATGATTTCTCTAAAATATTAGTACACACAAACAACAAAAATAATATATCTAATATATGTTAGAAGAAATAGTAATTAAAATAATAATATTTAGAATCATCAAAAACACACATGTTGCAACAATCTCAACCATCTAATAACTAAATTACAACAATCTTCCCCTTTTTGATGATGACAAAATAATTATTATTTGAGTTAACATTTATACCTTAAATTTCTACTTAGCTACCCCTAAATGAATGAATATTTTTGAATATAGGGATTTTCTATGAAGAATAATAATTTATTTTTTATTTTATTTTTAAAACAGAAACACATGAAGAATAAAAGACAAACACACAAAGTACTACAAAAAAAACATAAAAATACCACAATCCCAAAAACACATATAATAACAAAAACACCACAATAACAAAAAAATACATACAAAAGAAACATAGACAACAAAAACACTGACAATAACAAAAACACAAATACAAATAAGCAAGATCACAAACACAAAAATTCTCCCCCTTTTAACAACAATAAAAAGGGAAAAATAAAAATGAAATGAAAGATGTCAAATGATAAACCAAAAGTAGTGATCTTAAAATTTATCGTAAAATAATTGCAATAATAAAGTTAATAATACAAGATGAAAAAGAAAGATTAAAAAATTTTAAAATAAAGAACAACTTAGATAAGATAAGTTAATCAAGATCATGATGCATTCTAGACAATTAAAATAAGGATGATTATTGCAAAAATGATGAAATGAAGATTAGTTAATTTTAATTTTCAATATAAAATATAATTGAATATTTGATTGATTTGAATTAAAGATTAAAGGATACTAGAAACAACATAATACAAAAAACTTTTAGTTGGCGACATTATGCATCTTTTCTAATATTTGTGGCACGCATTAAGCATTTTTTTTTATTTGGACTAATTTTGTGCCTCTTTTCACGTTGCAAATCATTGCGCATTCTTTCGATTTTTGTAAACACAATACATTTCTTTTATATACTTTTTTATTTGGTCTCCAAAATCGATAATCTTAAATCAAACTTCTCTAATAATAAAAATAATTATATTAAAAAATAAAAATAAAAAATAATAATACATAAATATTGCAATAATAATATTCAAATTATGTTTTCCTAAATGAATATGAAATTGATATACTTAACTTAATTGAGTTATAATTTAATTTAAATTTTTGAAAAATTATATTTTATATTAAAATTAATTTTGCAATGCAAGTTAATTTATAACACAATTTAGATCAATTACAAAAGGCTTTTCATATAGGCATACTAACATTTCAAAATAAGAAAAAAAAGTTAGCAAAACCTGTCATTTTTTATTGATATCAAAAGGATTTTTTACATCGGTACAGAGATATCAATTGATAAAACCTCAAACAAACACACATAACCATCATAATAAAAGCACAACTAGCATCAACAGAAAGAAAATACAACATCACATCACAAACACGAAGTCATCTCATGTAAAGGACTAGTAGAGGCAACGATAAAGAAGTACATCTAAAACTCAAAAGGGCCCTGATCTTGAGGTGGAGGCTGGTTGAAGAACTAAAAATAACTATTCATCATAGCTACATTTATGTTCACTAAGACAAACTGACCATGGATCCCCATATCTTCTTGGTATCTTTCATCCTAGTGATTTAAATGAGTCTCAATTTGATCAAAATATTGATTAAAATGAGTCTCCAACTGATAAAATTGCTGGAGCATTTCCTAAAAGAAATTATGATCAGGTCATTGAGTAGGTGCAAGTGCTCCCCTTTTGCCTTCAGTATCCTTACTAGAACTCTCATTTCACCCAAAATGAAATCGAAAGAATCATCGATAAAATAAATTACGAGTTCAGACGGAGGATCAGGGTGAATCAGATTATAGTTCATTTTAAGTATATAGGCAACAGGATGTCCTAAGGCCATATTCTTTTTTATTTTATGATGAGGTTAACTAATCTCAGAAAAGTTATAAAGATAGTCCATAATGAGCTGGGTTTCATCAATAGGGTTTTCAGTCATGATAAGATATGTGATAGTCGACAGGAGTGGAGTCATATTTACTCTATCACCAGCTTTAGGAATAACATAAGTTTTTAAAACATACTGGATGATCATAGCATTTTGATTCAATGTATAGACTTGAGCTAGAAGATTGACTGAGGTAACACCTCTAAGAACTTTATTAATTTTTGTCCAATCATAGTCAGATCTAGAGGTCAATGTATGAACTTTAACTCATTCGATTCTTAAGTGGAGGTAGTTGCCTAAATTTACTTTGGTAAATTCTACGTGTTGCCATTGGACTAAAGAACTTATCCTAGTGTGATCCTCGCTTACTCTCATATTATCTAAGGATAAATAAAAGGTTTCTTTTTTATATCCATATATAAGAGTCGGAATGAATTATTATTGAGTGGAAGCAAAAGTGGTATTATTAAAAAATGAAGATCATCTTGGATTAGCATTCGAGATGGGATGATTTTCATAGCAATGAACCTACATAATGCATCTTCAAACTTCTTAGATAAGAAGTTAGGATCAGTAGAAGTAGAAGAAGAGGATCCTTTAGAGCCTATAGGACATTTGCTAGAACTGGCCATTTCCTATACAAGGGATCTAGAGCTTTGAAAGAAATTTGAAAGTGAATGAAAAATATTTTCAAAACCCTTTTATTTAAAGAAAAACTATATATTGTATTGTAAAAAAATTATTTCATACATATGATTTATGAAATCTTACAAGACGAACATTTTTTCGTACATATGAATGAACATTGGCAAAGATGAAATGACTTTTCATAAAATGTTATTTCCGAGGTGTCCTTTCGTGTAGGATTTTTTACCACATAATCATACATATGATTAGGTGTTCATCCGGGATGATAAAAAATTTTAAGATTGTTTAAAGGCGGTTAGGTTTGTCCCTTACAGAAATTGATACCTGGATCGTACAGATGAAAATAAATTTTTGTGGGATGATCAACAATAATAACTGAACCTAACCAGTATAACCATCCCCATTCATATAGACAAACCCATAGAAATCATACTGGATGATGACAACATTATACAGTACAAAACCTTTAAAAATTTGAGCTTTCACATTTTAAACTCCCACAATCAAACATGTATATGCTACAAAATTCATACAGGATGAATATATATTCATACAGTATGAAAAGAACATAAAATAATATATATGAAATTTAGGCAAACTTCTTATAATAAAGTGACATGCTTTCAGTTTTAACCCACATAACAAATAAAAACAATTCAAAAATTCAAAAAATAAGAAAAGACAAAAAACTCACATAAACATAAAACAAGCAACTTAAAAACAAACTAAAAAGACATAAACATAGAGCATATCAAGTTTACAAAATATTTTAATTTTAAGCATTAAGATGAATCACACCTAACCTTATCCTTAAGGTGCTAAATGTGTCAAAGGCTAGAGGTTTTGTAAAAATATATGTAAGTTGATTTTCAGTTGAAATATGATCCAATTCAATTTCTCCTTTGGCTACATGATCCCTTATAAAATGATGTCTTATGTCTATATATTTGGTTCTAGAATGTTGGATAGGATATTTTGAAATGCAAATGACACTAGTATTATCACAATAAATTGGAATTATGTCTATTATAAATCCTAAATCAATAAACTATTATTTCAACCAAAGTACTTGAGCCACACAACTTGCTAAGGTAATATATTCAACTTCAGCAGTAGATTGGGCTGAAGAAATCTATTTTCTGCTGGACAAAGAAACGAAGGAATTTCCTATAAATTGGAAAGTTTTATTTGTACTATTTCGATCAACCCTACAACCTACAAAATCTGAATCAGAATATCTAATAATTTCAAATGAAGAGTTGTACTTAGGATCCAATTTCCTAAGTTTTGAATTCCCAAAAGATATCTTAAAATCCATTTTACTATTATCAAATGTCATACTATTGAATCAGATTGAAACCAAGCAGAAAAATAACTACTAATCATTATATCTTGTCTCCTAGCAATCATATAAAGTAATGATATAATTATACCTCTAAATTTCTTTTGATAAATAGATTTTTCCTTTGGGTCTTTATCCAACTGAACTGAGGAACTTATTGGTATAATAATGGTTTAGTATTGTCCATTTCTTACTTCCTGAGGATGTCCTTAATATACTTTATCTAAATAAGAAAAGTTCTCTCCTTAATTTGCTTAATGCTAAAACCAAGAAAATAACTTAGAAATCTCATTAAACTCATCTGAAATTCACTACTCATTATTTTAGAAAAATTATCATAAAGATTTTTATTTGTCCAAAAATGATATCATTAATATATATTTGAACAATCAGTATATCAACTCCTAATTTCTTCAAAAAGAAAGTGGTGTCTACACTTTCTTTTACAAAAGATTCTCTAATAATAAAGTGCTTAACCTCTCACACCAAGCCCTAAGTGCATGTTTTAATCCATATAATGCCTTTTTAAATTTATATATATAATTAAGAAATTTTGAATTTTCAAAACTTGGAGGTTGCTCAACATAAACATCCTTTTGTATCACCCAATTCAAAAAGACACTCTTAACATCTGGTTGAAATAGTTTAAAACCTTTAAAATATGCAAAGACTAACAAAACTCTAACTGCTTTAAGTCTAGCTACATGGACAAAAGTCTCTTTAAAATCAATATCTTCAATTTGATTATACCCCTTAGCTACCAATCTAGCCTTATTTATAATCACAACTCCTGAATCATTCATTTTATTTTTAAACATCCACTTAGTTCTGCTACACTATAATCAATTAGCCTTTCAATCAATTCCTAAATATCATTTCTTACAAATTGATTCAACTCCTCTTGCATAGTCAAAAATCCAAAATTCATTCAAACATGCTTCATTAACATTTATGGGTTCAATCATAGAAATAAAGGTTGAATGGTTAACCTCTTTGCTAAGTCCACACCTAGTTCAAACATGCTTCATTAACATTTACTCTATGACCTTTTGAATGGTTAATCACTAGGCTCACCTATAATTAATTTCTTAAGGTGATTTTTAGAAAATTTCAATTCTCTAGGCAAAAGGTTTTCTATATCCAAATTTTCTTCCAAATTAATCTTTTCAATCCTTTGAGAGTTATTTTCTATATGATCCTCTTCCAAACTTGGCTCTTCTAAAATGTCAAATTCATCAAATACAACATGTGTGGTCTCCTCAACTATCAAAGTTCTTTATTTAAACAGTCTATATAATTTTCCAACACTAGAAAATCCAAAAAAAACTCTTTCATCTAAATTTAGATCAAACTTTTCTAAAGGAGACTTTTCATTATTATGTATGAACACCTTACATCCAAAAATATGCAAAAGAAATAAGTTAGGTGTTTTACCCTTAAGAAACTCATAGAGTATTTTATTTAATTTTGATATAATGTTTACCTATTAAAAACATAACAAGCTATTCTAACCGCTTTAGCCTAAAAATATTTTGGAAGTGAATATTCTGCCAACAAGGCTTTAGCGGCTTCAATTAATGTTCTGCTCCTTCTTTTGACTAACCAATTCTACTGAGGGGTCCTAGGTGCAAAAAAATTATGATCAATTCCTTTTTCTTTATAAAATTTCTCAAATTTCGCATTTTCAAATTCACCTCCATAATTTCTTTGAATTGTTAAAATTTCTCGTTCTAGTTTTCTCTGAATCCAAGTCAAAAAGTTTCTAAATTCCTTAAATGATTCACTCTTATGAAATAAAATTTTATCCAGGTGAATCTTGAAAAATCATCAATATTCATAAATCCATATACCTTCCCTCCTAGACTTACAGTGCTAACCGATCCAAATAGATCCATATGAATAATCTTTAATGGTTTGCTAGTTCTAAGATCCTTAGTGGAATGAAATGAGGACTTTACTTGTTTTCCTAGTTGACATGCATCACCAAAGTGATCCTTAGTAAAGTCTAGTTTTGGAATACCTTTAATAAGTTCTTTATGGGTAATTTATCTAATATTTTTTATGCTAACATAACAAATTCTCCTATGCCATGATCATGATTCTTCAGAAATTATTTTAAACAAAAAGCATTAGAAGATTTTTAACAATTTAAATCTAGCATATAAATATTATTTACCTTATTTTCATGTAGTACATCAATTCCATTTAGGCTTAATATATATCTAGTGACAAAAAATTAAACTATATATCCTCTATCACAAGCTGACTAATATTCAAGAGAGTATGCTTTAAGCCTTCTACAAGTAACATATTTTCAATGAAAAAATTATTTAAGTTGCCAATCATACCTATGCCTACCACTTTCCTAGTGGTATTATCTTCCAATGTAACCTTTCATTCATTCTTAACTTCCAACGATATGAATTATGTAGTGTCTCCAGTCATATGCTTTGAGAAACAATTATCTAGGTACTAAATGCTCTAATGAGGTCTTATATGAGAGAGTTTCTCTTCTTGATCTGATTAATCAAGATTATCAGCCATTAAGTATAGATTGGTAATAGAATACACATTTAAATCCTTAGACTCTATAATAATAGTTATTTTAGCATTATAAGTTATAGGCAAACAATGAAGTATTTTATTAATTACTTCAAGATTCGTAAGTTCCCTACCTAAAGCATGTAAAGATGTGACTATCTGAGTGAAATGTGTGTACATGTCAGATATACATTCATTTAGTTTCATGTAAATAACTCATAATCATGCAATAAGATATTTAATCTAGACTATTTCACTTCGTTAGTTTCTTCATATGTATTAATGAGTCTACCCCATTTTTTTTTCACTTTTACAAGTAGAAATAAGCATGCAATCTTATAATTTAAGTGCATAAAAGAAATTATTTAAATATTTTACATTTAATTATGCTAAGTCTCATTCTTCTACAGTCCAGTCAATAAAGATTGTTTCAACTCTAATGCCATCTACAAGTCTAGTTGGCCTAGTATACCCTTCATGAACTAAAATCTACATGTGAAAATCAAGCGATTCAAGAAAAGTAGACATATATGCTTTCCAAAAATTAAATGGGATATTGTCAAATAATGGACTCGAATACCCTTCAGGTGTGTTATGGTTTCCAAAAGTTGCCATTATCATTTTCAAAAAGTAGTATAAACTTTAAGTTTTGAAGCAAAGTTCTGATACCACTGTTTGTAGTTTTTATTCTTTTTTTAGTTTTAATGTAATTTGCTGCATTTTCTTAAAAAAAAAAGGTGGGGAGGGGGGGGGGGGGGGGGGGGGGTCAATTGGTATTTTAAAAAATTATCGTGGTTATTAAAAAAAAAAATGATTTTTATAATTTTTACAAAAAAAAATTTTCAACCACAAATACTAAAATGTTGAAAAATAAAAATGCAGAAATAAAAATAAACATAAGAATTTATAGTGGTTCAGTCCAACAAGACCTATATCCACTCCCAAAAGACTCACACTTCAAGTATTGCACTATTACCAAAAGTGACTCTCTTTTTACCCCCACAGTAAGGCAGAGAAGTCTTTATAATTTTCCTCTCTTCCACCTATCCCGGTGTGTTAGAGTATCGTCATCCTTTCACACCCTCCAAGTGTCAATAAAGTACCATCATTCGTTCACACCCTCCAAGTGTCGGCTCAGTACCGTCATCTGTTCACACCCTCCAAGTGTCAGCAGAGTATGAGATCTTCTTTAAATATCTTCTCTCAAGCAACTACAAAGAAGAAAGGAAGAGTAGTAACTAAAAATAAAAGGGATTTTTACCTTTGAGTAACCTTGTGACCCCTTCACACTCCACTTGTAAGAACTCTCTCTCAAACACTCTCCCAAAATACTCTTTCACTTGCACTCAAAGAACTCCTAAAGAACAACATTTTTCAGATAGTTTCTAAGGACTATTTATATAAAAGACACAAAAAATATCCAAAAATTTGAAATTTTCAATTTTGAGGATACACGATCATAATATACGATCGATGTTCTTCCCGGACGAACAATTCATAATTAACTAGTACGATCCTGTATGAAATATTTACTTACAAGGCTATCATACCATATGATATGCATATCGTACAGTATGAATAGTTATCAAAAAATTCTTATTCGTCTGGATGAAAATATTCCCAATAATTTTGTACTATGGATGTTATCTGTATGAAATCCAGATCATCTCAAATAAACAATTTAAAAAATTTACATGTTTGTCTGGATAAAAATATTCCCCACATTTTTGTACTTTGGATATTGTCTGTACGAAGCCAACTTTGTATAGTATGAACAGTGCTTAGAAAAAATTTTCACCTAATTTTTGAGTAACTGCTTGCTGGAAGAAATAAACTAATAAAATCATCCCACACGAAAAAAATTAATACAGTATGATTTGCTTAAAAATTTATAGATTTTAAACCCTCACATATCAGGGTATTGCTGAAATTTTTAATAAACAAAGGATTCAACAAGAATAAAATTAAAATGACTTGTGCACAAAAGAAAGTTCAATTAAAAAATGATAAATATATGTTGGTGCATGAAAACCCATACACATATTTCTTGGTTTAGTTGGGTAAAATGGCCAACATTGATGTCTCATGACAATGACAATGATCATGCATGCCTTTTTTGGGGTGATGGACAGGTTTACCACTCCCAATAATGCCTCTCACGTGGGGAAGACATTGTGATGATATCAAAATTTTAATGATTTGGGATCCAAATATGGCAAAAATAAAAAAGAAATTTTTAACATAAATTTGAAAATTAAAATAATTTTAAACTAAATTTGAAATCGCCAAAATAATAAAATAAGTTTAAAATCTAAAAAATAAGAATTGCACATAATTGAAAGATGACATACATGAGATTTGTAATGAACTCAACAAGTTACCAATGAGCACAAATTAAACTTCCCCTTTGCTCCTAGAACTCTCATGAGCACTCTAAGTCTTAAAGAATACAATGAACTTTGGGTGACAACAAACTATAGGTTCTTCCCTAACTATAACATGAGAATTGATTCCTCGTGGGGCCCACTTCAACTAAATGAGGATGGTAGAAAAAAATATGTAAGAGATGATAATGTCAAAAGATGTATGAAAGAGATGACAATGTGGAAAATATGATAATATTTTGATTCATGACATCGACAACTAGATCCACAACACACATGCAGACAAAATGCAAGTAATAATGAACCAAAAATACAAATGTCATGTGCACGTTCTAGGGACAACACATTCACATGAACTACTACTACATTAGGCTTCTACATATCTCAAATCATCACGGTCACGTGAATGGATCCCAAACAAAATGAAATTGTCAAATTTATTGCATGCTATGGGTGCACGAGTGCTCTAAGTGACGTTCATGTTAATTACTAAGAAAGGGGCTTGTACATATCCCGTGAATAAACAATGAATTTCATGAACACAAAATTAAGACAAAGTGTGTGAGGCATGTTAAATCACCTAAAGATATCTTGTCCATGTGTCCCCTTAATGTCAACGCAAATGTATTGAAGACGTGCAAATACATTGTATAAGAGCACAAAAGGGCACACAAGTGTACCATTAATTGTGTGAGTACACTGTGTAAGTGCATCAAGGATCGTGTAAGTGTGCAAGTGCACCACATGAATGCATCAAGATACGAGTGCATTGCACGAATGCGCTATGAAACATACAATACATTGTGTAAGTGCATCAAAATGCATGTCCAACACCTAAAACAATCGAAATCAATTTTACCTACTTATGCTTCGACGAGCGTATTTAGTGCTTAAATTTATTATCTATAATGTTGTGTGAGTTTCAAAATAAGTTGAACTAAAATTTCCTTTTCAAATTGAAATTATTTTACCAGTATGTGTTATGACAAATGTATCAAATTTCAAAATCAAATTTTAAAAAATGTTGAGTGGGACAAAATAGTAATGACTTTAAATTTCAAGTCCAATCATTCTCCTTGAAAGGACTGGAGTTAATAATACTCGAATCTAATATATGAATATATGACAATGAAATCCACGAAGATATTTGGTTTTATATTTCCATTAGGCCTTCCATACCTTTTACAAAAGAGATTCATTACAAATGTAAACTCTTAATTTTAATGCTCGTATGATAATTTCACAAAGTTGATACTCCAACCTGATCATTTGTTAACAAGCAAGTGTAGTTGATATGTTCCAAATAATAAAATAAAATTATATAAAACCCCAATGATACTTACATTGACATAAAATCTCAACCAGAGAGGATCTTCGAGAGAAAATTTCAATAAAAATATGAAAATTTTAAAATTTCACAATATTCAAATTATTTAAGTGAAATTTGTCATTCAAATCTTAAAGCAAAATCCATCTTCCTTCTACAAACATTTGTTAAGGGTGACAAATTTAAGAATAACCAAGCTTACAAAAAGTTAATATCTTGTTATGATCGAAGCCCTCTGGTCTGATGGTTTATCACAAAATGATACCATTAAATTATAGTCACAATCAAAGCCCACAACTTCCCTAATGACTAAAAAATTCTTGAGTTATGAATCATAGGATGCATTTGATAGGGAACAAAACCCTCTAGCAGCTAAGATCGACTCAAATTTGTCCCTTTTAATAAACATCCACCCCAGGTATATATGGTACCCTTTGACGAAGCAATCTGTGACTGACCATAAGAATCTTTCGATCAGGTTGGGTTGACTGCCTTCTTTGATTAGGTATACTAGGGATTACGATAACTTAAGATTATAGAACCATGAGATCTTGATTGGGTTCATGATGCATTCAGCTCTTCCTGATCATGTTTTTTTATGTTATTGTAATTTTTGAATTTTTTTTTTGTTTATCCAATGATGGAAGGCATCCGATGATCAGATGTGGTTTAGGTGCTCATTGAACATGTTTTTCCTTTGGTGTGCTAGCTTCTTTGGGTGCTTGTGTTTGAGCTAACTTGGGTTTGTTTGTGGGCAGCTGATCTGCTGCTTGGCTTTGGCTGTTCGGTTTCTGCTCCCTGGCTTTCTCGGATCCACTTTCTTTGGCTGTCGGTTTCTGCTCCCTGGCTTTCCCGGTTCCCCTTGCTTTGGCTGTTCGGGTGGGGGTTGAACCATGCATTAATGCTGCATTTTTTCTTCCCTTTTTGATTGGCTGTAGGGGGCGGCTGTTGATGGTTGTTGGCCTTCTTTTCTTTCCTATTTATAGGGGAGTTTTGGGATGTTGTAGAGAAGTTTTTGGAAGTTAAAACAAAGTAAAAACCCGAGGATTCCTTCTCTAGCTTGAGAGCTACTTCTTCACTTCTTGTTTCTTCTTCCAAGTCTTCTAACCCTTTCTTCTCTCCATAAGTTTCCACTCCATTGTATCCTTCTTCTAAAATTGAGAGTGGTGTTGGTTGGTAAGTTTTGTTTGGATTTGCCAGAGGAGTTGTGGCAGACGTTGGATTGGATCAAAGTAGCTGTGGTGGACCATTGGTTTGCATGTCCTTGAGCATTCTATTTACCTAATTTATCGTTACATGTGAGGTGACCACTAGCTGGTTGTTCTGAGGGTAGTTTTTTTGGTTTTCTTTCTTCTTCTAAAATAATTTCATTTTGTTTAATGTTATTTGGTGCTTTGCTTACTAAGATTTTGGATCGAGTTGTGTTCTATTTTCCAATGTTTAAAATTGTGTAATCGGGTATTGAGACATTTTTCGTTCATGAGGCGAGGCGTAAGCCTCAAGGCGTTTTGAGGCGTAAGCCTCAAAATAAAAAAATTGCGTAAACATAAAATGATAAATTTTATATATACTAATGAGTAAATAATATATAAAACATAAAAGCGCACAAGATATGAAGTGAAATCAAAATATTCCAATAATAAGACAACATGAAATATAGTTCAACTCAAACTCCATCTTTTCCAAATCACAGTATTCTTTTCATTAACATATAATTCCAAAAATAAATAGCAATGACATATCACATAAGAACACATAAGTCATCAGCACTATCATCACCATGTTTAAAAATGCGCAATTAGGTATTGAGGCGTTTTTGTTTGTAAGGAGAGGTGTAAACCTCAAGGCATTTTGAGGCGTGAGCCTCATAATAAAAAAATTATGTTAAATGCAAATAAATGTTAAAAGTAAATTTTTATATAATACTTAAATAATATGTTAAAAATTGGCGATGGATTAAATGTTAAGGAAGTTGAGAGGATGTTGTTGCGACTAGGGGTTACACGAAGTGTGATTTGTTCGCGGCTTTACTTTATGATTTATGTAAGTTTTAATATATTTCGGGTGAGGCATAAGCCTCACGCCAGTGAGGCGAGGCGTGCCTTTAGGCGGGCCTCAACCAAGTTGAGGCGCAAGCCTCATAAAAAAACTTGAGGCATAAGCCTCAAGGCGCTTTTCACTAGAATTGCGCAAAGGCGGGCCTCAAGGCGAGCCTTATATTGCGCAATTTTAAACCATGCTATTTTCTTTTGTGTTCTCCATCGGGCTTTAAACTTGCTAGTTCCCATCAATTTGGTATCAGAGCCTTGGTTAGTGTGCGAGTCATCTCTTTTAAAAATAAAATGAATAATTCAAACAATCAAGGGGATTGGCAACAAATGATTCAACAATTAGCTAACTTACAACAACAATTGAACGACATGGCTAACACTTTGGCTAACTTAAATGTGAACGATGCTCAAAACTCTGAATGTGAAGATGAAATTCATAGAAATCAAAATAGGTAAAACAGACAATGGGATTATGGAATTAAAATTGATGTAAGAGAATTTGAAGGTAAGCTACATCCAGAATAATATCTTGAATGGATAGAAAAAATGGACCAATTTTTTGAATGGAAAGAAATTCCATAAAACAAGAAAGTTAGGTTTGCTAGTTTAAAACTGATAGGTTATGCTCTAACGTGGTGGAAAAATCTTCGAACCAATAGGGTAAGGAGAGGAAAAGAAAAAATTCAAACTTGGGAAAGAATGAAAGAAAAAATGCGGGGAAAATTCTTGCCTTCTGACCATGCCCGAACTTTGTTTCAAGATTTTAATAATATTTGCCAAGGAAATCAATCCGTAGAAGAATACATTGAAAATTTCTACGAACTACAATCAAGAAATGACTTGAATGAATATGAAGAAAGAACCATCACTCGATACATCAATGGATTTAGATGCATTATTCAGGATCAATTGAACTTACATCATTTCATTAAACTCGATGAAGCTAAAGATTGAAAAACAACATCAAATAGGCACTAATAAAACAATTGAATCAACTAAGCTTCGACAATCTAGTGGGATCAAAATCAAGTCTTCACAAATCCTTTTGGGGCATCTTCTTCAAATCCTAACTTGCGAACAAAACCTAATGAAACTCAAACCGTTGATAAAGAAAAGGGTATGATAGGACTAAAGTCAATTGGACCATGTTACAAATGTGGCTTATATGGGCACGTTTCGGCAGCTTGTAGGAAAAATGACCCTCCTAGGACCAATTATATAGGGAAAGAGGATGACTTAGAAAATGAGGAGGAAGTTGAATCTGAACCAGAAAATGAGATTGAATTAGAACGAATTGATGTTGAAGGAGACTAAGGGGACCAATTCTTAGTTATTCAAAGAGTCTTAACTACTAAAGTTGATACTAGGGACAAATGGCTTAGGCGAAACATATTTCGAACCACTTGCATTATTGAAGGTAAACTCTGTACCCTTATGATTAATAGTAGTAGCTCAGTAAATTTTGTATCTCAATTGATGGTAGACAAACTTAAACTAAAACCCAAACCACTTGTTAAACCCTACAAGATAGCCTGATTTAAAGGAGGAAAGGTCCCTGTCACACAACAATGCACTATTAACCTCTCAATTGGAAGTTCCTATAGAGATCAAGTAGTGTGTGACATAATGCCCCTTGAAGCGTATCATATCTTACTTGGTCGTCCCTGGCAATTTGATCACAAAACAATTTACAATGGAAAAAAAATACTTACTCTTTCACTCAAAACAACAAAGAATTCATCTTGTACCCCCATAAAAATATTCCTGGACCTCCTACCAAAAATATCCAATCGACATCAAAAGCAACTGCTCCTTAATTACTTCTCAACACAAATGATCTAAAAAATTCTGAGGTGGTCTATTTGGTGTTAGGAAAAGAATGTGAACAAACTTCTAAAATTCTCGTTGCAATACAACCTTTGATTGAAAAATATTATGATATAACCCCTGATGAGTTATCAAAATCATTGCCACCCATGAGAGATATTCAATACCACATTGACCTAATTCCTAGAGCAATTTTACCCAATCTCCCTCACTATCTGATGAGTTCTACTGAACACAATGAATTACATAAACAAGTGACTGAACTTCTGGACAAAGGTTTGATTAAGGAAAGTATGAGTCCATGTGATGTCCCAACCTTGTTTACACCAAAAAAAGATAGAACCTGACGGATGTGTATAGACAGTATAGACATAAATATGATAACTATCAAATAAAGGTTTCCCATTCCCAGATTGGATGACATGCTAGATATGCTTAGTGGTGCAAAAGTCTTTTTCAAAATTGATTTGTGAAGTGGGTATCATCAAATAAGGATTCAATTTGATGATGAGTGGAAGACAACTTTCAAAACAAAAAAAAAAGATTGTATGAATGGTTAGTCATGCACTTCGGATTATCAAATGCCCCTAGCACGTTTATGAGGACTATGAATCATATCTTAAGGCCTTTCATTGGAAAATTCGTGTTAGTCTATTTTGACGACATCCTGATTTACAGTAAACACCCTAATGAACATCTTAAACGTGTGAACAAGTCCTACAAACCTTAAGAGATCAAAATTTGTACATCAACTTAAAAAAGCGTTCTTACATGACGCAAAGCTTAACTTTTCTTGGATATATTGTCTCTGTTGATGGTATTATGGTAGATCCTGTCAAAATTTAAGCTATCCAAAGCTGGCCTACCTCGAAGAATATCAGTGAAGTTAGAGAATTTCATGGTTTAGCATCCTTTTATCGTATGTTCATGAAAAACTTCAGTAATTTAATTATTGACTGTCTTAAAAAAGGAATTTTTAAATGGACATCTAAAGCTGAACAAACATTTCAACTGATAAAAAAAAATGAGCCAAGCTCGCATTCTTAGCTTACTAGACTATGATAAAATCTTTGAGGTGGACTGCGATGCATCCTCTATTGGCATAAGAGCTGTTCTTAGTCAAGAAGGTTGACCCATTGCTTATTTTAGCAAAAAAATAAATGATTCTCGATCTCATTATTCAACATATGATGTGAAATTCTATGCTTTTGTCCAGTTCCTGAAATTTTGGAGATGTTACCTTATTCAAAGAGAATTTGTTTTAAACACTGATCACAAGACACTACTATTTTTCAGATCTCAAAAGAACTTAAGTAAAATACATGCCAAATGGATATATTTCCTGCAAGAATACTCTTTTCATTTAAAACACAAGGCTGGAGTAGTAAATAAGGTTGCTGATGCTTTAAGTAGATGAACTCATCTATTGGTAACTCTTTACCCAAATATAACTTTATTAGATTCCTTAAAAGAAAATTATGCCATTGATTCAGATTTTAAAGATATCTGGAAATCATGTCACACTTTGGGAATTGATCTTTCTGCTCAATTTATCATTCAACAGGAATTTTATTTAAAGGAACTGGACTCTCTATCACTCAAAGCTCTCTAAGAGAACAACTTGTTCAAGAACTTCATAGTGGAGGATTAGAGGGATATTTTTGCCAAGGAAAAATCATTGCTTTAGTTGAAGAAAAATAAATCATCAAATTTTTAAAACAATGCAAAATCTATCAATCTTTCATGGGAACAACTCAAAACACTCGCTTATATACTCTTCCAATTCCAAATAAACCTTGGGAGGATATCTCCATGGACTTCATTTTAAGACTTACTGTTACTGCTCGAAAATTTGACTCTGTGTCTGTTGTTATCGATCGATTTAGCAAAATGACATATTTCATTCATTGTAAAAAAACCTCTGATGCTTCACATGTTGCTGATCTTTTTTTAAAAGAAATTGTGAGACTCCATGGCATACCCAGAACTTTCACCTCTTATAGGGATACTAGATTTTTAAGTCATTTTTGGAGAACACTTTGGTCAAAGTTAGGAACTACTCTCCAATTCAGTAGTACATATCACCCATAAACAAATGGGCAAATTGAAGTTGTCAACAGAAGTTTAGGAAACTTGCTTAGATGTCTTGCTGATGAGAAACCTTCTCAATGGGATTTGATTTTACCTCAAGCTGAATTTGCTTACAATAATTCTATTAATCGATCTACTAGAAAGACCCATTTTGAAATCATTTATGACCAACCTATTCCTCATATTTTAAACCGAACTTGTTTACCCATGCCTAATAAGATCAGTGCTGAAGCTACAGAAATTGTTGATCAAATTAAATCGATCCAACATCAAGTCCTTGAAAAACTTCGAATGACAAATACTAAATACAAAACTGTTGCTGACAAACACCGGAGAGTGTGTTATTTTCAAGAGGGTGATCTAGTTATGGCTTATTTTCGACGACAGCGCTTTCATGTTAGAACTTTTGGCAAGTTATGCCGGAGAAAAATTGGACCTTTTAAGATTCTTCGAAAACTGGGAACAAATGCTTACCTACTGGATCTTCCACTTTTTATTGGAACTTCACCTTTGTTTAATGTTGCTGACCTTACTATATATGATGGAAATCCAACTGATTATGTGGATTTAGAGACCTTTCCAGCTACCAGTCCAGTTCAGGCCAATGATGATCATATTGAAGATGTTCTGGACATTAGGACTACCCAGACTAGGCATAGAGTGCATAAGCGGTTCTTGGTAAAATGGATTGGACGTCCGTTGACTGATTGTACTTGGATTGAAGATATGGAACTTCAATCTCGCCGTCCTGATATCTATCAACGCATTAGTGAAGCATTCTCATCAGGAGATGAGATATTGATGAATTCAGTTCTTCATTATCATGTTTTTTTTATGTTATTGTAATTTTTGAAATTTATTTATTTATTGTTTACCCAATGATGGAAGGCAACCGATGATCATGTGTGGTTTAGGTGCTCATTGGACATGTTTTTGCTTTGATGTGCTAGCTTCTTTGGGTGCTTGTGTTTGAGCTAACTTGGGTTTGTTGGTGGGCGGCTAAGCTGTTGCTTGAATTTAGCTATTCGGTTCTTGCTCCCTGGCTTTCTCGGATCCCCTTGCTTTGGTTGTTCGGTTCCTACTCCCTAGCTTTCCCGGTTCCCCTTGCTTTGGCTGTTCGGTTCCTGCTCCCTGGCTTTCCTGGTTCCCCTTTCTTTGGTTGTTCGGGTGGGGGTTCAACCGTTCCTTAATGCTGCCTTTTTACTTCCATTTTTTATTGGTTGTAAGGGGCGGCTATTGATGGCTGTTGGCCTCTTTTTCTTTCCTATTTATAAGGGAGTTTTGGGCTGTTGTAGAGAAGTTTTTGGAAGTGAAAACAAAGTAAAAACCTGAGGGTTTCTTCTCTAGCTTGAGAGCTACTTTTTCACTTCTTATTTCTTCTTCCAAGTCTTCTAATCCTTTCTTTTCTTTACAAGTTTTCACCCCATTATATCCTTCCTTTTAAATTTACAGTGGTGTTGGTTGGTAAGTTTTATTGGGATTTGCCGAAGGAGTTGTGACAAACGTCGGATTGGATCAAAGTAGCTGTGGTGGACCACTGGTTTGCATGTCCTTGAGCATTCTATTTACCTAATTTATTGTTACATGTGAGGTGATTACTAACTGGTTGTTTTGAGGGTAGTTTCTTTTGGATTTCTTTCTTCTTATAAAACAATTTTAGTTTTTTTAATGTTATTTGGTGCTTTGCTTACTAACGTTTTGGATCGAGTTGTGTTCTACTTTTTTTTGTGTTATGCATTGGGCTTTAAACTTGCTAGTTCCCATCAGTTCATTATTATTCTCCCAACCATCAACTTTAATTTATAATTTGGTATTGGCCCAACATGATATCATTAAATTACAATCACTGCTAGAGCCTACAAATTCTCTAATGACTAAAAAGGCCTTGAGTTATGAATCATTAGATTTTCTTATAAGGCATAATGCCATCTGTTAGCTAAAGTTGACTAAAAAATTTTCCCTTAAATTAACATCCTCTTTAAGTCTACAAGGTACTCTTAAACAAAACAATTTATGGTTGCTTACAATAATTCTTTGGTTAGGTTGGGTCGATTATCTCCTCTGACTAAGAGACTATGATAACTTGGGATAACATAACAATAAGACCTTGATCGGGTTTGTCATCATTTGCCATACCATCTACTTTAAGTAGAACATGGTAATTATCAAATTCAAATATCAATTTTACTACTTTTATATGCCTCTATATTTAGCGCTTATCTAACTACTAACTATCACATCCCATTTTTGAACCCCCCCTAGTCAACCTCGAGTGTTACCGAGAAGAAGAATTTGAGTAGACATATCTCTTACTAACATTTATCTTGAATTATTTCCATCAGAATTATGTGAGTAGAAAGTAATATATTCAGATTATCTTAACACAATGCAGTATTTTTAGTTTAACAATTTATATACATATTTCATATTTGAAAGCATATTCAGAACTTATCAAATAAGATACAAAGCTTACTAAACTTGTCAAATGAAATTTACATACCAAAAAGTCTGACTGTATAGCTTCCTAATCTGCCTTCTATGTACAACCAAAACGTATGTAAACAAAATACCTTAACCCTCCTGCCTAGAGCCCACGAACTGTTTCTTTTTTCCTACAGTACAACCACTGCTAATGAGCTAAAGCTCAATGAAATAAACAGTCAGAGTACAAGAAATAAAAAAATATATAATTTCCATTCTATTGTAAATGATATCTTAATTTCTATAAGAATCATAAATTATATCAATGCATAACAATACTAATAATTATATGTATTCTTTAACTTTCCAGATTTTTTTATTCTGTTTATTTTTTAATACTTTAAACTGTTTATTTTCTAATACTTTAGACAAGTCATATAATGACTATAGGCTTTTGCACACGTACGACTTTCTCATTCAAGATTGGATTCAAATTTTCACTTTTTAAAAGTGAGATAGAATTGGGTACCTACTGTACGGCCCCTAAAACTTATCTCGTCAAGTCTTTCATCTTTACTTATGTGGGTCTATTCCCCATATATGACTTATGTCATTAGCCTTTTCATTTACCTATTCAATAAGCTTCACATTTTAATAACATGCACATGAATATCCTGTAAATTAGCTAATGAACTAGTAAATAAATACATGATGAAACTGAAAATAATGCTATCACAATCATATAAAAATGTCACAATTATAAAATGTTATTATTTTTTATACCTCAGTTTAGGTATCTCACCTCGTTCTATAGAGTAATCGGGTGAATTTGTTCTCCTACAATACCCCTACCTCCTTTCCTCTTGCATACAACCAACAAATAAATTTTTACTTTTCATACATGCATTCAAATAAGATGCAACAGGCTATACGAAAATCTTACAAGTTTACCTCAATTGCACTCCTCATTCAAGCCAAAGTTTCTCACTTCCTATTCCCTTCTTCTTGTCTTTTCCTTCCCCTTATCTTTTTCCTCTCCTTCTTGAAATTTCCCCCAGTAGCCTGCAGGTGCCTCCGCTCCAGCCTTCCCGATTCTCCTCTTACTCTCGTGGCCTGTTGCAGCTTCCAGAGAACAAAGTGATGGACGAGTGGGAGGAATGGAAGAGAGAAATGCTATAGTGCTTGATATACAAATAATTTAATACACTAACCCATTTCAACCATTCACAGCTATGTGATCTAATGGATCAGCCATTGCTGCCCTTCATGCGATTTTAAGTGGAAATGCTATAGTAACCATGTCATAACTTGACATGTAACTAAATAATTTAATTTTAATTAGCAGGTAATAAATAAGTTTAATTAATATGAAATGCATATATATATACATATATATATATATATATATATTATTAAGCTTGAAATTAAAAATAGGATGTAATGAAAATAACTTAGATGTTTTATGGAGGAATGAGAAAAATGGGTAACTTTTGTGGCAAATTTTTATGCTTATATTTTTAAAAAAATTTGAGTATCATCTTAACCTTAATTGAATGTATTTCTTCATTATAAGGAGGGATAATTTACCATAAGGGCTTGCACTTATGAGAAACCTAGAACCAGACCATAACGTCTTCACAAAATGAGGGAGAAATTTTTAGATAATGAAATTTTTAGATAATGTCTTATCTTAATTTTAATTTGCTTTCTAAAAATTAGATCCGACACCATCCTTAAAACTCAAGCAAGAGGTCGGGGCATGAATTTTTGGAGCCTACAACCTTTATTCTTTCCTATTGAAGCTTGTGTTTTTGACTTCAATCCACTCGCCAACTCTCCACCATCCTTGAGAGATTGATGGAGCTCAGTACATAGAAAAGGAAGGATGTAAGGAGCAAAGTTGTCTAGTTGTCTTCCTAATTGCGGCCCATGCCATCCTTCCCTCGTATTGCAGAGTTCACATGCTTGTGTAGCAGCTAGATCCAAGGTTTCTCTTTTAGAAGTGTTCAAGGCCGCATCTAAGGAGTTCATGTGATTTTATGCGTCATTGTTAACATTGGATGCAAAGCAAAGAGTCTCTAATAGTTGAGCTATAAGTCCTAGTATTTTAGGGCCTTTTAATAGCCGCGCAAACTTAGCACCAACCAAACTCCTCTAATAATAGAATCTCAAGCAATAGTTTGGATTGTAAGTCTTACTTTTTGGGATAGGCTTACTCCCTAATCTAGCTAAGTGGGTTGGCATAAGGTGAGGTTATAAGATCTGTTTTTGAGCCTTCATCTTATGAAAAGATTGTTAACTCATGGGATTCTCCAATATTGGATCAATAAGACCCACACCTAAATTTGCAACACACTCAGGGTTGTAACTCCTAAATCTCAAGCATCGTTAATATTTGAGGGATAAGCCTCAATCCTTAATCCTGTGGATCAAATATCTAGAAGACCCTTGACCTACTTCAAAGATCCTTGGGTTGGGTTACATTCTTGTTAAGTCCCAGAACTTACATTAAAGCTAAGCTATATTACTATATGTCCTATTTTGCTTTTCTTGCTCAGAGGTTTGTCTCGCTTCATAATTTTTTTTCACCGTGTGGTAATCCTAATTTGAATGATTGGGTTAACAATTATTCCATAAACACTCTCTAGCTCTAAACCCACATCTTATGGACTTACCTCACACTAAAGATGCAGTATACTTCCTCAAGCTTTTTTTACACTAAAAGATGCAAGCCGTAGTTCCTCTGCCACATTACATTTAGAGTTGTAAGTTGGACTTCCCAACATTGGGATCTTTCTGCCTAGGTAAATCCTAAACTCACTAAAGCAGACATCTCTTTGAACTTTTTCTTAAAGTAGTATTTTGAAATGAGCCAAGCTTAATAAAATCATGTATCCTAGGAGTGTCAAAACGGGTTAATGGGTTAGGTTCGGATCCGACCTAAAAATGACCCAAACCGTTTAATAAATGGGTCAAAAATTCAATTCATAACCCGATTTGCTAGCAACCTGAATGACACGAACTTGACTCATTAATCCTTTTTTATTAAATTTTTTTAATAACTTATTAACTAAAAAGTTTAATATATTTGATAAAAAAATAAGAAGATTATACTTACAACAAGAAGATTATACTTAAAAGTAAAAAAATTAAGGAAAAAAAAAGATATTGAACAGGTCAAAAATGGGTTGTTGGGTCAACACGAACCCAACCCGTTTAATAAAAAGGTCAAAAAGCTCAAACCCGAATCTGGGCCATTTATTAAACGGGTGAACCCGAACCCGTATTTTTCCAGGTCGGGTCATTTTTTGACACCCTAATGTACCCCTTTTTGAGACGACTTATATATATGACAATCTCTCCTCTAGCATGTAGATGATAACCTTAAGAGCAAAGAATGGACAATTACGTGTTAGGCTTTCTAATAAAGGTTCCCTATGACACAACTCCTGTGCACTCATATGCCTTAAGATACTCTTTTATTGATGGATTCAAGATTCATTCTGGAACAATTAAATTGTTATGCCTTTAAGCCACATTGGCCTCTTTTATTGTGCCTGTAAGCCAATTTTAATATGAATTGGTCAGGCACAATATGGTACATTATTAATGGTTATTTCCCTGCTTCTTTAAATTATGATTAACAGTTTAACACTGTTTGTTAAACATTAGATCTACTTTGAAAGGGATTTCCTTTCAATGCAACCTTTTCTGTGTCTTAGGATGCATTCCCTTTGGGCTAAGCTAACTTGACCTTGGACAACTAAATTTGCCATGTCAATGCCTCTTGGCTGATCTAGCCATGTATATCTTTAAGCCATCTTTGATATGAAATGGCGAACTCTATGTGTTGTACTTTCATGGAAATATAGTCAACCATGCTGGTAAAAACCAATATGCCCTATGGGATTTTTCATTCTAGATGAACTTTGCGTCTTATCTTAAGGTATACCCCCTTGGCATATTGCCGCCTTGGTTTATTGGGTGTATCTAATAGAAGACAACTCATGGTGATAATTAGACTTCCTAAATAACTTGGCCTTTTGATCCTCTATCGTTAGTAAACTTGGTCTGCTAGGTCAACTTGGGATGAATAAACTGGTGATCTTGATCAGATTGACTATTCATATCTTGTCCATTCTTTCTTCATAAATTGAAACACCAACCACCAATTTACAATGCAATAAATGTCTGTAATTGATAGTGTTTTTAGTTTTGTGTTTGGGATGTGATTAATTATAGGAGCTTATGTCTAAGGGAAATCTCATATGCCACATCTTTTAAATAAATACAGTTGACCTTGACAGCTAGATTGAGGAAAGTCTCAAGGAAATCCTCCCTAGACAGCTTTTGAAACTTCAGGTTGCTCACCATCCATTCTCTAGTCTCCATAGAGCATCATGGGTGCTTTTAGAACTCACATTGATCTTTTTAATTGAAAAAAAATGTTTCTTGCCTATAGGGTCACCATATCTATAGTTTTAGTATTTCAACTCTGCATTTTTTTATTCTCTGACTACTGTGCATGCACCTGTTTCGATTTCCCCTCTTCCTTGCACCTTTTGAGCCATCTTGAAAACTCCCACCTTGCTTTTTTAGTAGTGCGAATGGTCATCCATCTCAGATTACCAAAGCATCATTGAAAAATTGTCTAACGAATTTGACCCTTCAATGCTTATGAAAGATACGCAGATTATAAGAGAACACGTTCAGTAGCAAAACATAGAAATTAAAAACCGGCTCATGTAAGGAATCCTTATTATCCAATGTTAGTTGTGGAAATTATTTGACATCTTTGCGTTGCCTTTCTCTATTGGCAGTTTGGAGAAGTTGATATTGACAGTACACTCGTTGCTGATCATTCTTCCGTGGCTGAGGACATTATCATGGTTAATAATGGCTGTCTCTGTTGCACTGTGAGGGGAGATCTGGTGAAAATGCTTCTGAAATTAGTTAAAGAAAAAAGAGACAAATTTGACCGTATTGTTATTGAAACTACAGGTACCATCTTTGCCCTTTTAAAGCTATGAACTGTAACTTAAATGCATATAAAGTTGGTATCTTGGAATGCACCGTCTTTATTGTCTACTTGTATAGGTAGATTACACTCGCGTTATGCTATGTGACGCAGGTTCTGTTATCTGTGTTAGTCAAAACTGCTATTGCTAAATTTTATGATTGCACAGTATATATGGTCAATAATCCGCTTCTTGTGTTCAAATCTTATATAACCTACTGCAAAAATTCTTCTCTTAATTTATTACTGGTATCGTGATACACATTGTGCTGTGTTTGTTTATCCCTGCTAACTGTAAATAGTATTATCTCTTCCTTGCAACATTTATTTACAGCTAAATTATTGATTTTTTGTGTGCGTGCTTATATACTGATCTTTTTATTTTTTCTCTATTTTTTTTTGTGTCCACAGGACTTGCTAAACCCTCTCCTGTAATTGAAACTTTCTGCTCAGATGAATTGGTTGCAAGGCATGTAAAGCTCGATGGTGTAGTCACTTTAGTTGACTGTAAGCATGCGATGCAACATTTAAATGAAGTGAAGCCAAGATGGGTCGTGAATGAGGCAGTAGAGCAAGTTGCTTATGCTGATCGGATAATATTAAACAAGGCGAGTCTGCATTGTGCATTAACCCAAAGAGTTTTGTTTTAGTAGGCCTTTTTTATTGTTTTTCACCATATGTTCTGAAGGAATTTATTTTCCTTGCAAAATTACAATTGCATTTGCTTTCTTTAAATTAGGTTTTTTTGGTATTTCCTTTATTGTGGCAGATAGATCTAGTAAGTGAAGCTGAATTGGAAACCCTGGCTAAGAGGATTAGGGTATTTTTCTCTTTTTAGATAATTATTTGTAATTTCAGTATATTATGAATTAAATGGTGAATGACTACAATTTCTATAACCAAAATTATTATTTTCATAGAATATAAATGGGATGGCACAAATACAACAAGCTAAATTTGGAGCTGTTGACATGGATTTTGTCTTAGGGGTGGGTGGATATGATCTTGACAGGTCATTGGTTCTATCTGTGCTTCTGTGTTGTTCCTTCTCAGCGAGCATATAACATTATTGTAATTGTTCTTCTGAGTTCATACAAAAGCTCCATTAATTAAAGATTTTTTTTCCCTTTTACAGGATTGAGTCAGAGATTCATGTTGATTCAAACCAGCATGCTGTGCATCATTGTGAACATGGGCATGGTCATTTCTTGTGTACTCTTAACAAAGATCAACGTTTCTTTTATACCTGCTTAGTTGTTTATGTTATTCATGTTACAATTTATCAATCTTAGGGTCTATTTAAGAAAGTTTTTTTCGCAAATTTGCTTTTTGGTGGTTGTCATAGTTCTATTTGACTATAATGGTCTTATTTTATTTCAGATATTTTTGTGATGGAAAGTAACTTCTTACAATTAGATTTATTATAATGTTGTAGCTATAAAAAAGTAGTTGTCGATCTTTTTCGAAAGAAAAATGTGTGAAGTACTTACAAAAAATAAATATTTTTTTTTTCTAAAAATAGTTCTACAACTATTTTTACAAATAGCCCCAAAGAGTCCCCTATTATCTTCATAGTTCATCTACTAGGAAGCACAAACACCACTAAGAGCTCCTTCTTTGCATGTTCTGTATGAGTCTTATGTAGGCAGCTAAGAAACATTTTCTTTGTTTGCTTGTTTGTTAGGCAGAGATTTACTTTATACGTCTTTTACTCCGTCCCAATCCTTTCCCAGTTGCTGCTCTTTTTTACACACCATAGCTACTAATGTTTTCTGGAATTTTGCATTTTATGGTAATCGGTTGATGTGTATCTTCCTTGACTTAACGTGCTCTCGTTTGCATTGTATTCACATCACATTAAGCTAGTATTGAATTGTTTCGTTATTGTTAAAACTATGATAAACATGAAATTGTCTAAGTTGAGCTTGATGTACTGCGGATTAATAATATTAAAGTTAATCTACTTCCCAATTTATATCATGCCTTCGGAGTTTCTTTTCAGTGCCTTGTGATAAGTAGTGATATTATCAGCATTTTTGGTCACCTGTTTGAAAATTGTGGCAATATTAATAATTCTATACTCCCTCACAGGCAAAATAGGGCCACATCAGCTGTTACGCCAATAAAAGATATGCAACTATGGGGTCCCTTATCCGAATATAAGAGTTTTTTCAGACATAAGCCATTTTTTTATTTTTTTTTCACATATAAGAAATTTAATCCAGATATATAGTTTATCGGATGTGAAGCTTTGATATAATTATAATATTTTTAAATATAAGGTTATGAACCCAAATATAAGGTTATGAACCCAAATATAAGGTTGTTTTAGATGTAATATGTTAGGTTGATTAAATATTTTTTCTTTATCTTCTAAACTGGGTCTATGTATGTGGATTATTAAAGGGGAGAAAGAATTGGAATGATTATATCTTAATTAAATTAATATACTAATACAAGCATATATGTACCTATATATAGACAAGAAAAAAAATGAAAATAAAATAGAGGAGAATATTTTATTTTTCTCTTTTTGGGATGTGACCCGGTAATAATATTGTTAACTAATTTAGACTGATAATTTAAATACGGTAACAAGTATTATTCATTTGTGTGGTCTTGTACCTCCCCTCATTGTATCATTGTGGTAACAACTATTATTAATTTGTGTGGTCTTGTACCTCCCTTCCATGGTGCATGATTGTGTTTTACTTGCTGTACCATTTGGACTTTTATATCTGAGTAGATATTTTTGTAACTATTGAACTGGGGTCGCTTACTGCATCTTTTGAACATTAGTGTTTCGAGCTTACATGAATTTATTCTTTGGTCCGTATTCCTTTCAGATCATCATGATCATGTACATGATTCAGCAGTCTCTAGTGTCAGCATTGTTTCTGAAGGAACTCTCGATCTTGATGAGGTAATTTTTTGTTTGAACTTTGTTTATTACAACATGAATTGCGATGAAGTTTCTGCACGATTTGAACTCCTATTACTTTCTACTTCGACTCGCTTTCAATATATTTGTTCATTTGACAGTTCAATGATTGGGTTGAGAGATTGGTTGATGAAAAGGGTGACGACCTTTATAGAATGAAAGGTGTTATATCCGTCAATGAATCTACAGGACGCTATGTTTTTCAGGTTTACTTACATCAGTCTCGCTGAATTTATTTATGTTCTTTCTCGTTAGGACTCCTTAGTGATTTAAAGCTAGAGAAGTAGTTTAAAAAAATGGAAAAGATTTCTAAATCCATCATTTGATTGAATTCCATTTGAAATCAAAGTTTATTTCACGCAAACCCTCTTTAAAATCTCCTTGGTTGTAATGATTTTTTTTTAATGAGATGAAATTTTCTCGATTTTTCCGTCAATTTATATGTTTTTTCATCTATCATTTCTTATAATCTTTGAACCCAAAATGACATCAGTAATTGTGACCTATAACATAAGAATTACATGCTGAATGAGTTTCATCAATTTTATAATTTAGGCTTTGTTTGATACGGCTTTTTTGTTGCTTCCTAAAACAGATTTTTAATACAAAAATTCTAAAACTCTGTTGTAGAACGCTGCCCGAAATGAAGCCTTAATCATTCATCACATATGAAAAATATGATGATTGGAAATGTAGCATCTTTGCAAACATCTAATTAATCCATATATCTCACAAATAAAAATTGTCCAATACTTATTAAATACCATGAAGAAACTATGTGTTTCATTCCCAAGACATGTAAAAGACTTTAATACTTTGAAATCACAATAATCTTCTCAGAGCAATTTATTGTGAAATTTTTTATGCATGATAATCAAACGAACATAAAAATTCTTGAAATTACGAATAGCACACAAGTTCTCATGTTGGTAAAAGTAATGAATGATTATCATATATTTGAGAGCAGGGGATAGTAATTCTCCTCCAAGAATAATAAAAGTTCTCCTTTTTCAAAATCATATCATGATAAATGAATCTATCTTATGTTTCTATATGTTCAGGGAGTGCAGTCAGTAATTGATGGATGCCCAGCAAAACCCTGGGAATCTGGTGAGAAGCGGATCAACAAACTTGTATTTATTGGAAGAAATCTGGATGAAACTGCTTTGAAGAAAGCTTTTAAGGGTTGCTTAATTTGAAAATTACATATTACTTATTTGGAAACAAACATCAGTACTATTGCTGAAGGAAATCTAATTGAAGCATGTGAAATCAGAGATTGTTTTGGTGATTAAACTGTTATTGGGAGCTTATTAATGAATATTTTTTATTGTTTAAACTACATTAAGTTTTGTTACTGTTTAGTGACCTTTGTATAGGACAATGAAAACTGTACAATAGATATTTGGGATCAAATTAATGATCTCTATGATATTGAATCATCCTGAAACAACAGACTTGGAATTGATTGGTATTATGAAAATTAATCGCTATGATAGTATATCTTTCTTTTACATTTATTAGTTCTGCAAAAGTTGCTAATTGATTATTCCAGGCTTGAAGAAAATCTTGTTGGGTTGTAAAATTGCCTGAGTTTTATTTAGTTCTTACAAATGCTACAAAATAATCATGCTAAAAATGTCATATTTGATTATTAATTTTTTTTCTAAATTAATAAATGATGTATATGTAGCAAAAAATTTTATTTGTGATAATCAAGCATATATAAAACACAAAAATGGCGGAACGATGGATGAAACTTTTGTTAAAATGGTAGGAATTTGTGTTTGATCAATCAAAATTTTGTGACTTTTGACAGCAGCAATTCTGCTGTTTTTTACTCTATTCTTTTGTCTCGCACATCAAATACTGAATTTTGATTCTAAAATAAGGTAAATTGTTATGACAATTCAATTGTATTTTTATCTTAATCATAAATTTAAAATTTTCATAAAAGCTTTAAATATTTTATTATAATATTATAATCTGAATGCTAATCCAATAATCTAATATTCAGGCCTTGATTATGCTCAATAGACCATCCAATCGTAAGCTGTCTTGTTCAACTGTAATGGTCTTATATGAGAGTTGCTGCAGTCAGATTTCTTACAAAAAAAGAAAATTTGAAGTGAATTGATCCATTCTTGAGATCTTTCTCGATCTCATGATGTTTAAATTGTGAATTACGGTTCCTTTTATAGCTTTTTCTTTTTGTAAGTGAATGAGCAAATAAATCATTCTCTTTATAATCTGATACTAATTTCGTTTATGCGGCGATAGAGTTAGAAATTTTTTATATTAACGTTGTAAGTATATATATCACATAAATAGAAGAAAAATGTAACACCAGATTTTTTATGTGGAAATCCTAGAAAAGGAAAAAAATCATGGGGTCACATCAGTTGAAAGGATTTCACTAGTGTTTGCTTAGATTGCATGTGGCTGACTTGTCCCTGAAATTGAGGATGATCAGATTACAATAATCAACTCACAGGTTGAAATTCAGCTACAAACGGAGATCGAAAATTTGGCGACGTTTGGTGGTCGGACGAAAATCTGACTTCAATTGATGGTCAGGCAGAAATCTGGCGTTAGTTAGCTGTCAGGCATAACTTTGGCGTAAGTCTGTGGCCAGGCAGAACTCTCTGGCGTCAGTTGGCGATCTGGCAAAACTTCGGCGTCAATCGACTATTAGGTGGAAGTCCGGCGCTGGTCGAGGAGGAGTCTGATGTCAATAGAGCTCTCTTCATTCTCTTCCTTTTCCTCCTCCTCTTCTTGCTTCCTTGCTTCTTTTTCTTCTCTTCTTACTTGGTTTCACCCTCATGAGAAATGAGGGTTATATTTATAGTTTTTTTAGAGTGGCGTGGCTAGTAAATAAGAGGAAAATCAAGGATAAATTGAGAGTGGTTTGAATGGATGACTAATGTTGAATCCGTTGATCATGTATAATTTACTATGCATTTGAATGTCTTAACGATATTAGAATTTGATGAGCTTGGGCTCTTTGGATGCGCGTCGTCGAGCTACTCGATTCGACTATATGCATGTCACATTCGGAAATTTTTTTGGTAATTCAAATTATGGATCAAAGCTTTCAAACACACTTTGGGTCTCTGATTTGGTCTCATTTGGGCTTGGATTGAATCGAATTTGGTGTTATTTTGTTCGTATTTTCGAGACATTCAGTTCGACTATAAGATTGCTGAAATCATAGTTTAGATGGTTTCCGATAAAATTTTTGAAGTTTCCAACTTGATTTTGCTTTAAGATTCATGCCTGATCAAGATAATTTTTTTTTGATATATCAGTTCCCCCCTATTTTTGGACGTTGAAGCTCCAAAAGTCCAAAAATATATGCCACAATATTTCAAATTGATCGAATCGCAAAAAAATGTCATAAAATTGTTCCAAAAAATATAAATTTGCTCAAAATTGATCATAAAAGCTCCATTGTGTTTTGGAAGTGCCAAAATTGAGCCCAAAATATCAAAAATAGTTTTGGGGACCCAAAAAATGTCCAATTTGGAGTGTCCAGGCCAAAAATTTGGGCCTGAATGCATTTAGGCTGCCAAATGGGTCGACCGTCGCCCGTGCTAACGTACGGGCTGAAGGGCCGTGTGAATTGCCCCTTTGGAGAACATTCATTATATGTAAATTGTATATTTCTTGAATCATGGGCGACCACAACTCCGCCAAAATCCCCCAACCAAAGGAGATCACCCTGCTATTCGATCTGAGGGTCTGAAGAAGACTCATAAAGTGGCCAAAGATGATGATGTCGTATCCACCATAACTAGCGATTTCTTGATCATTTTTAGGAAGAAACTTCACTTCATTAATGATCTTGTGATGAAAGTGCCTGAAAAATTTGCTCGTGATGGTTCCCCTCTCCTGGGACTTTTGATGGTGTAAGAGTTTCGTTTGCAAGCGAGAATATGATTTCCACATCCTATGGAGTTGATTGACATTTTAACGACACATGGAGTGAGTTTGTCCCTGCTTTCTTATAGTTTCATGTGGATCATAATGGGATTTATCATGTTTTTAGAGATCGTGGAGTAGTGTTGTCTCTAGAGTGCCTTTCTCGAATGGGTAGACTTATTGTTGATATGCAGGATCATATCTCTTTCATATCCAAGTGGCTAAATATTTGCACTCGAGACCCATGGAAGAGATGGGTTAATGAGTTTTTTGTGTGCAAAATAACTGAAATCTCCTAAAAAATGGAAAAAACAGAAGGATTTATCCATTCCCCTATACGTTGGAGCAGAGGATTTATTGAAGATGTTCAATCTTCAAGATATTGACACCCTCTACTACGAGGTATGATATTTGAGCAAATATGTAGATGAAGAATATTTATTCAATGTGGGACTATTTACTCAGCTAGGGAGATTACATGCTCATATGCTAAAGAAGTTGGCCAAAGTCCAAGAGGTAGTTATCCAACCTTCAAATGCTCCTCTTAAATGATTAAGGAATGAGGTTGATCTGCATGCATCCAAGAAGAAAAGGGTGGAGGAGATTTTGACAATCCCGAGCAAAAGTCACCATGTCTCTCCATCCAAGTCACACATTTCAGAAGATATTTTAAAATATTAATTTGTTGGTCATCGACGGGCTAAGGAGTTGGCGAGTTCCCTTTTTTTTGCTTTGTTTTTTTTTTTTTTGCATTCTCATAAGGATATGTCCTTTACGAAACTTTTCTTATTGTTTCAGTTGGTGTAATGCATGTATCTTAAAATTGAAATGAAAAAGACCATACATTATTAGAATAATGACTTTGTAAAGGTCAAGTATATATAGGGAGAGAACAAGAAGAAATATGATGGAAAGATCAAGGAGATGAAGGCTGTGGAGGAGCAGCTAGCAGAGTGCAGGATAAAATTGGCTACTATGGAAATTTTAGCCTCTTTATAGAATCAATAGATGGATAGTCTATATATTGAGTTGGTAGATACAGAGGCAATAATCAACCATCATGTTAAAAATCAACAGGTCATTGAGGAGAAGATTGTTACCCAAGAAGGAAGCCAAGTATAAATCAGAGCAGTCACCTTCCAAAGTCATAAAAGAATTCAAAAAGTCTGTTGCCTTCAAGATGATTGTTCAGGATCAAATTTAGGAAGCTCACGACCACATATATGATGTGGAGGTGAAGGCCGTAGAGCTGGAGTGTATGGAGAAAGGTTTCATGAGAGATTTTCTAAAAGGAGTCCATCTAGTGCAGCGTAAGACTAGAGCTGAGATCGAGGGATTGACACCTAGTCAGGCTTTTGGTGACTCTTCTTTAGATTTTGATGATGATTTGATAGATAGTGAGTTGTAGAGGACCTTTTCCCTTGAAGAGGAGGATGATATTGAGATTATGTAGTATTGTTGAAAACGCAAATAAGAGGCTCTAGAGTTTATTGTTAGAGAAGGAAACAAAATCTAAATTAGAGAAGTCACCTTTGAGAGTTATAAAAGAATTTAAGATGTCTGTTGCCTTTAAGATGATTGTCCAGGATCAGATTCAGGAAGCTCGTGACCATATATATGATGTGGAGGTAAAGTCCTTGGAGCTAGAGTGTATGGAGGAAGGCTTCATCAGATGTTTTCTAGAAGGGGTCCGTCTGGTGCAGCGCAAGACTAGAGTTGAAATTAAGGAGTTAACACCTAGCCATACTTCTGGTGTCTCTTCTTAAAATTTTGATAGTGATGAGGTAGAGAGTGAGTTGCAGAAGGCCTTTGCCCTTGAGGAGGAGGGTGATATTGAGATTCTACGGTGTTGTTGAAAATGAGAATAAGATGCTCTAGAGTTTGTTATCAGAGAAGGAAGCCAAGTATAAATCAGAGTAGTCACCTTCCAGAGTCTTAAAAGAATTCAAGAAGTATGTTGCCTTCAATATGATTTTCCAGGATCAGATTCAGGAAGCTCTCGACCACATATATGATGTGGAGGTGAAGGCCTTGAAGCTGGAGTGTATGGAGGAAAGTTTCATCAGAGATTTTTTGAAAGGCATCCATCTGCTGCAGCACAAGACTAGAGCTGATATCAAGGGGTTGACTCATAGCTAGGCTTCTAATGACTCTTCTTCAAGTTTTGATAGTGATGAGGTAGAGAGTGAGTTGTCAAAAGGACTTTTCCTTTGAGGAGGAGGATGATATTGAGATTTTGTAGTGTTATTAAAAATGATAATAAGAGGCTCTAGAGTTTGTTGCCATAGAAGGAAGCTATGTCTAAATTAGAGCAGTCACCTTCCAGAGTTATAGAAGAATTCAAGAAGTGTATTGTCTTCAAGATGATTATCTAGGATCAAATTCAGGAAGCTTGCAACCACATATATGATGTGGAGGTGAAGGCCTTGGAGCTGGAGTGTATGGAGGAATGCTTCATCAGAGATTTTATAAAAGGCATATGTTTGGTGCATCACAAGATTGGAGCTAATATCAAGGGGCTGACACGTAGCCGAGCTTATGGTGACTCTTCTTCTGATTCAGATGGTGATAAGGTAAAGAGTGAGTTGCATAAGGCCTTTGCCCTTAAGGAGGAGGATGATATTAAGATTTTATAATGTTATTCTGTTGTTGGTTATACCACTTTATATGTTTTAGTGATGATTTCATGTATTTGATGTTGATATTTTCATATGATGTATATAATGTTCTGTGTTATAATAAGAATTGGAGCTTTCTCTCTTCACATATAAAATTTACTTAGTTTTATTTTAATTTGGATGATGATAAATATTTTATTAGGCTCTTTTGGCTTGAGTGAATGTGAGAGACATCCTCCTTGGATGTTTGACCTATCCATAGTTATTAGTCAAAGCATTTGCTTAATGACATTTAATATGTATGCAAGAGGTCAGATCAAATCTCCCTATGATTGATCATCTTATGAGTTGAGCTTCAAGACATCCTCTCTATGGTGTTTTACTTATCCGAGGTTATTAGTCAAGTCATTTGCTTGATGATATTTAACCTATATCGAAGAGGTCGGATCAAATCCCCCTTGGATTAATCATCCAGTGATTGATATATAATATAAATGATGTATTTCTTGAATCATGGATAAATATGTTAGATTATTTGTTGGTTTTTTATCCTTTTACATGAGAAGATAATATTAGAACAAAACAAACATTATATTACTATTTTATATAAAATAATATAATAATTCCCTAATATAACTTAGGGATATAAGAGCTAAAAGGGTTTTACCACACTCAACAAAGAGAAAAGACATATAGGGAATATACAACAACTTGGGAGAGAATACACAACACAAAACAAATAGTACTATCAATGCCTACTAATAATACTTGCAAAGGTTTCCAACATTCTAAGTTTGAGGGAGCATCTTCCCATTAGCATCCTTCTATTTGAAGGTGTTAGGCTTGACCATAGTTGCCACCAAATAAAGAGCCTCCCATAAGGGAGAGAGTTTGTTTCACTGAGGGCCCTTTTCTGTTACCTCGATGCTGCGTAGAACTAAATCCCTGAATGAGATACATCAAGGATTCACCCTCTGGTTATAGTGATAAGCAGCTCTTTGGTGATATGCAATAATCCTGAGTGAGGCTACATCTCTTGCTTCTAGGAGTAGATCCAATTTATTTTTGAGCTTCTCTTCATTTTTATTGAAGTCAAAAGTCTGAACTCTATTGCTTGGGACTCTAATATCAACTGGTATAACTACTTTCATTCCAAAGCTAAGGTCGTATGAGGTTTCTCCTGAAGGCATTCTGACAGTGGTTCAATAAGTTCAGAGGAAATTTGGGAGTTCTTCAGACCATTTCCCTCCAACCTTCCCTAGGTGTGTCTTCAGCCCTTTCAAAATTATTTGGTTTATAACTTCCATTTTCTCATTTTCTTGAGGATGGGAGTCAATTGTGTGGATTAATTGAATATGAAAATCCTTACAGAAAGATATAAGTTCTTCCTAGTAAGCTATGTTCTGTTGTTAGTGATGACCCTTGCATGAATGCCAAAGTGATAGATTATATTATTCTATAAGAATTATTTGGTATTAGATTCAGTAATCTCCATTAGAGGTTCTTCCTCAATCCATTTGGTGTAGTAATTTATAGCTAAAATGATGAATTGTTGTTTTCAAGTGGCTATGAAGAAGGGTTCCATTTTATCAATCCCCTAATGAAAGAAAGGACAGGGGTTTTGAAGTGATTCAAGCTCTAGAGTGGGTATATGGATGGGATTAAAATGCAATTAATAGTTTTTGCTATTTTGAGTAAATTCAAGTGTATCCTATTTTATTGTAGGCCAATAGAATCCCTGCCTCATGATCTTATAGGCCAATGCTTTTCCTCCTAGTTGTTCTCCGCATGCTCCTGAATGGACTTCTCGGAGTGCGTGATAGACTTTTGAAGTTGGGAGATATTTGTGGTATGGTCTAGTGAAGGTTCATTTGTACAACTCAACACCAATAATAATAAAATTTGTTGATTGTCTTCGAAGTCGTGTTGCAACTATAAGGTCTTTAGGTAGCACTCCATCTTGGTAAAAAGGCAAGATGTGATCAATATAAGAAACATCTCTTGGTTCATCAATTGATTGCATGATCCATAGACTTTGGATACTCAAAAGGTGGATCTCCTCAATACACTTTATATTGTAGACATCTCTAGTTGTTTTTGTAGCAAGTTTAGAAAGAGAATATGCCCGTGCATTTTGTTCTCGAAGAACATGAATGATCTAATGCTCTTTTATATGGGCTAAGAGCAATTTTATGATGTTACAGTACTAGGCTAGTTGTGGGTTATGGATGTTAAGCTCCCTTTACACCTGAGAGATGAGCAATTGCAAGTCAGTATGGACCACTAAGTTCTGCACATCATAGCCAATTACCAGCCTCAGTATAGCAATAAGGGCCTCATACTCTGTAGCATTATTCATTGTAGAGAATTTACGTTGGAGCCCATACTTAAGAGTAACTTATTGTAAAGAGATCAACAAAATTCTTGCTTTGGCGCCAAAACTTTTAGAAGCTCCATTGACATACAACGTCCGACATGGAGGAAAATAAGAAGTACTCGATGGATTATCAGATACAGGGATGGTGCATTCAATCATAAAATTTGTAAGTGTATGAGATTTGATATCAGGACTAGGCATGTAGTGGATGTTAAACTCTCCCAAATTCACAAACCACTTGATTTGTCTTCCAGATGCTTCTAACTTTTGCAGGATACTTCTTAATGACAGATTTGTGTAGACTCCAATTAAATGGGCTTGAAAGTAAGGGTGTAGTTTTCTAGAAGAGGAAACTAATGTCAAAGCTATTTTATTAGCTAGTGGATAATGTCTCTTTATTTTAGATAAGATCTTATTGACATAATAAATGGGGTGTTGTACAATATTTTCTTTTCGTACCAAGATTGAATTGATAGCTTAGGCAGAAACTGCCAAGTATAAATAAAACTTTTCTTCAAGTAATGGTTTAGAAAGTAATGGTGGAGATGCAAAATACTTCCATAACTATTCAAAGGCTTCTTGGCATTCATCAATCCATTGGAATCCTAAGCTATGAGCACCTCTAGTATCTTGAAGAAGGATAGATATTTGTCTCTTAAATGTGCTAGAAAATGAGACATCAATGCAATCCTTCCATTCAGTCTTTGGACTTCCTTAATATTCTTCGGGGGTACCATATCATTTAGTGCCTTAATTTTCTCAGGATTGACCTCAATTCCTCAGTGAGTTACTAAAAACCCTAAGAACATTTAGAGGTAACTTCAAAGGCACACTTGGCAGGGTTGAGTCGTATGTTGTTGTGGCGTAGCATGTGGATGCACTATTCCAAGTAAGATATATATTGAGATTTTTCAAGACATTTTACCAACCATCATCAACACATAATTCCATAGTGCACTAAATAAGGTCTTTAAAAACCTTATTCATAAGGCATTGATATGTTGCTCCGATATTTTTGAGCCCGAATAACATGACCATATAATAATATAACCCCTTATCTATCTAAAAAGCTATTGCATCCTCATACACAAAATCCATATTTATTTGATTATAGCTATAGTAGGCATCCATAAAGTTCAATATTTGATGTTCGGAGGTGGTACCAACCAACTAATCAATATGAGGAAGCAAAAAGCTATCTTTTGGGCAGACTTATTAAGATATGTAAAGTCTACACTCATTCTCCAAGCTCCACTTGCCTTCCATACCATGACAATTTTCTCCAACCAAGTGGGATAGTGCACTTCCCGTATAAATCCAGCTTCCAAAAACTTATTAACATCCTTATTGCTGATGATTTGGCACAAAATTATATTTCTTTTGGATTACTGGCTTGCACATCATGTTAACTTTGAGGGAGCGATCACTTCAATATCGATTCCTAGCATATCTGCTAGACTCCATGCAAAAACATCTTGATTCTTATGTAGAAAATCTATATATTTTTTCTTCTCCTTATCTGAGATAAGAGATTCAATCTATACAGTCCTTGAATGGTGTTCTTCTGATATGGTTACATAAGTGAAATCTTCTATGAGAGAAACCCTATAGGGGATATCCTTATTTTGAAGATCAAAATCTTTGATGCTCAAGATAATTGACAACTGTGATTGAGCCTACCTAAGATAGAAGGTTTGTTTTACTTGTTAATCTCCACATACAACACTAACTATTGTTGGGGTAAGAAACTTTATTTTAAGGTTGAGTATGAAGGTGATAATCCCAAAGATTGACTAGGGTGGCCTTCCAAAGATAGCATTGTATGTTGATTCTGACTTTACTACAATGAATTGGATGGAGTGTGCAGTTTTTCAGAGAAATTATCCAAGTACAACTAGGAGATTGATTGTCCCTTCTGCTTGTACAAGTTGATTGTCAAACCCATATAATAGACCTATAGCAGGTTGAAGCTTTTCTCTTGTGATATCAATATTGAGAAAATTTGAGTAGAATAAGATATCCATAGATCTTTCATTATCCACCATAATTCTTTTGACATTGTAACATGGGTCAACTATCCCCATATTAATCACAAGCAGATCTTGAAAAGGAGTTTTTACTCCCTCGAAATCAGAACTGTCAAAAGTAATAGAATGATCGATACGAGCCTTCTTTGGTGTCAACTTTTCATCTTATGATGGTCTCAATCTCATCAATTGTTAGATGATTATTCAATAGTTGTCTCTATTATTATTGATTTTCCCCCAATGAGATGAGCTTCCTCTTGAGTAGGTGAATCTCGAATAAACCATCATAAATAACTTTGGAAGATAAGCCTTTCCATTTTATCTTTGTTCTACTTACACACTTCATTAGTGTGGGCACAACTACGATGAAAGTGGCAGTATTGATCCTGATTTTTTGTATTCGACTTTAAAGGATTAGGCCACTTCACGTTCTCTTGATCACAGATGTACATTAACACATTTTCCTGAGATACGTTTAGTGGTGTATACTCCTCATGTTAAGGTTTCTATCATGATATTGGAGGCCAAGTAGGCAGATTATTCATCCCTTATTTCTTTCATTGTGGGAATGAATTATCCATCTCAGGTGCACTTTTGCATTTTTCATTTGTTTGCTCAAATTACTTCTATGACATTTATGGATTCATCTATAAAGATTTATGCCTCTACGTGATGGATCAAGTCAGTATATGAATGAACCATATCTCGATGATTACTGAATAAAAGGGGCCAAGGTAGAGGTCTCCAAGAAAGACTCCTCTCAATAATTCAAGATTTACTCCTAGAATTTACCGAGCCTTAGTGGAAAATTATTAAAAATACTCCTTCAGTGATTCTCCTTCATTTTGGAAGATCCTGGAGAGGTGAGAAAATTTTTTAGTAATTCTTTGATTAGCAATGAATTGTTCGATGAACACTTTGGCCAATTTAATGATTATAGGAATCGTTCTGCTAGGAAGTGAATAGAATAATGTTTGAGCTTGTCCTTTGAGGGTAGTAAGAAAAACCTAGCAGTGAGCATGTCTGTGGCTCACTGGATATGTATGGTGATTTTATAGTGATTGATATGCTCGCATGGGTCAGATGTCTCGTCATAGGAATCAATGCTCAGTAGTTTGAATCCTTCCACAATGGGGTGTTGATAGTAGCTTTATTTAGGGGTGATGAATCTTAGAAGTCCCACTGATGAAGAAGTTGTATTACACCTCCCACGATGAGCTCTTCTCGGACCAATCTTCATTATGTCGTAGGGCATTATGAGGGAGCTTCAGCAGTGTGCAACCAGACTAAATCTGTAGGGATGTCCAAAGGAATGTGATGTTGACAACCTGTATGCAAAGGATGGGTAAAACTTACTTTATCAACAAGTTCATTGTTTTGATGTGATTATAAATGCCTCCTTGGTAGAGGGAGAGGGACCTCTATGCGAAGATGTTTGAGTTGAACATATTCGGCCAGTGGTGGATCTCAAGGGAGAAGAACCTTCTCTTGTGGTGATAGCACTGGTTATCGAGTCTCTAACAAGAGTTGAAGGATAACATTTTGATGTTTTTCCATCTTTTAGATATGTTCTTCTTGGGAAGTTTCAAAAATTCCTTCTATAGCAGCATTTTTTCCCCCAAGATAAAAAGAGGTAGATACTTGGCATCTTTGACTCATATATTGGTGGGTATTGGAGCGGGTGTTGACCTCATTTCTATATGAGGTCACTAGAGCCCACTTTGATTTCTCTCTTGTGACATAATGATTGGAAGATTTTTACTTTCTAATCATATAGGTCCCAATTACTACCCAATTCAATCCCAATCAAATTCAATCCCACTTTTAAATTTAATCCCTAATCCAGCCTTCAACCAAACATCAAATCAACTCTCAAGCCATACCCAATCAATTTCTAAACATCCATTTTACTTTCATAAATGTGGATGATCCAACCCTTCAACTCCTAAATCCAATATAAATTCAACATTCCAAACCAAAACTTAGGGTTAAGGACCCAGGTCTTGAAACCCTTTTTGGGTGATTTTTTCTATCACCATAAAACACAGTCAATTGGCATAAGATGCAAGGTCTATCAATTGCATATTGATAAGACATGTCTTTAATGCCACCCCACCAAATTTGAGCTCATTAAGAAGTTTCTAACCCATAAACCATATTAATTTCTAAAGGCTATAAAACCTTAAGTTATTTACAACCAATGCCACTAGATTTTCTATCTTGTGGAAATTGATCTTGGGACCTCCCCCAAACTCCTTGATCATGTTCATAAATTTCATTATAACTTTTTTTTACCAATAACTTACACTTTGTTGGTCTCAATTTGACCTAGAGTTGGCCAGGGGTCAAAATGACCAAAATACATTTTAAGGGGAATTTTGGTCTTTTCCATAGAATTCAACATGGTCTTCCCTCATCAATCTCCAAAATCTATCCCAATAGATCCTAAATGTCCTTAGGAACACATTGAACTCAAACCTACTTTGGTTTAACCTAGTTGACCAAAGTGACCCTTAAGGGTTTAAATACCCATTTAAAATCAAATGACCTCCCCTTGACTTGGAACCACTCCTATTGAGTTCATATGATCCACTTGAACTCAATGGACCCAACCCTTGACCCTAGGTCAACTTGGTTGACCAACTCAACCAAGTTTGACCAAACCATCCATACACTCCCACCTTCTCACACCCTTTGACTAAGACCTCCCTCAAAATATGACAAGTTTTACACATAAAAATGGGCTCCAAAATCCCTGAGATTTCAAAAGTAGCCGTTAATATCGTCAGTACGGTTTTTAATCGTACAGTACTATATGTATAAATAAACTTCGTCCTGGTACAAAGTGGTATGAACAGTTCAAAAAACTTCTTACAGTACGATTCTAAATCGTACGGTACGATCCATAACAATACTATTCGTACAGGACGATATCCGGGATGATCAAACATCATCTCTGTTCATCGTATGGTACGATTGACACCGTACATTACAATGAGACAAAACCAAAGAGATTGTCCAGGATGATCTTCGGGACGATTATAATTCATCTTTGTTCATCGTATTGTACGAATAAGTTCGTACAGTACGATGTTCAAATTATAATTAAGCCCGAATTTCTTGCGCTAATCACGGGTTAAATTAAGTAAGTATTTAAAATAAATCGTACAGTACGAAGTTGTTCGTATAGTACGAGCAGCGTAAAATAACTTACTTAAGTTAAAATGACGGCTAGGGTTTTGGATTTGACAATATCGTACAGTACGATTACATTCGTACGGTACGATGTGTTCATAGAATCGTCCTACAAAGCTCTGATCGTACGGTTCAAAATAACATCGTACATTACTATCTACAAAGAAAGAAAAACTCTAAAATTTTCATTTAAAAACACTCGCCCCTGTGTGTGGGCATGGTTGCTCAGAATTTTATGCATTTTGTGGCCAGACTCAAGAAAACAAAAATAAAATAAACAACAAAATACATTGCAGACTCATACTCCTAATCTACCCATTCTTGAGTCTTCCTGTTGTCCTGAGTAGCTTTCGATCTTCCTGAAATGTTAGTACTCACGGACAATAGCAAACAAAATAATATTCAATGAATAGATAATTCAAACGACATTATTTGTCATCATCAAAATCTCAAACTCGGGGTCATCGGTTGCAACAATCTCCACCTTTTTGATGATGCCAAATAATATTTATTGTAAGCAAGTGTTAACGATATTTTTTTTTTAAAATTTAAACATGAGAACAAGAACAATACAAAATAAAAGAAAATGCAGTACGAAATAAAAGGTAATGCATTTAACCATAGAGCAAACTACAACAACCTTCTCCTCCTTTTGACAGCACCAAAAAGAGGAGCAAACACTAAGATAAAAAGAAGCTACAATACAAAGATAATCTAAAGTAGAGGATCCTGATCAGATGGTGGTGGAGGTGGGTTTGGTTGGAAGTACTGAAAGAGAGCGTCAAAGCGGTGATCAATAGCAGTAAAGCTTTCTCCAAACCATTGCATATCTGTCTCGTTTGCTGATGTTGTTCTTGAATGTGAGTATCGAGACGAGTCTGAAGTTGGTCGAAGCGTTCGACCAAATCATCTTGTATTGGTGCAGGTACTCGGGGTGGTGCTTGTCATCGTGGACGTGCTTGAGCTGTGGCCAGGGCATCTTCCCCTTCTTCTTCGTCAAAAATAGGTTCTTCCGGCTTGTGACCCTGATGGAAAAGAATACATAAAGAGGCATCCATATAAAAAATAGGAAGATTGTCGGGTTCGCCAGGATAGGTCATTTGATATTTATTTTGGAGAATGTATCCTATAAGGTGACCAAGAGCTATATTTTGTTTTCGGCGAGTGGTAGGGAGACGAACGAAGGTCATATGGCGAATGTAGTCAATAATCAGATCGACCTCATCGAATTTTGTGTTGGTAGGTAGATAGTGACAAATAGGGTCGGGGTTATGTTGACACGGTCACCACCTTTGGGTATTATGGAGGTATGAAGGACATGTTGAATTATGCGCGAATTTTTATTTAGTGAGGAAACAAGAGGTTGGTGTTGATAGAATGCGGCGTTCCTAAGGACTCGATTAACATCGCTCCAGTCAAAATCATTTGTAAGAAAAGAACGAACCATAGGCCCTTCAGTAGATAGTCCAATGTATTGGGCGATGTCAGCTTTGGTTATTTCAACATTTTGACGACAAACAAAAGAGTGGAAAATAAGGTTGTCGATAGTATATATTAGATTGGCTAGGAATTCTAGAAGGAGTTCAGAATTGTAAGGGAAGACCAGGGTGAGAAGAAATTGGAGGGTGGTAGAAGAAAAGAGGTTAATTACCTCGAAGTTCAGAGCCTCTTGATTTAGCAGTCTGGAGGGTGTGATTTTGCATGCTTTGAACTTGTGGTATGCATCCTCATTTTCGGCATTCAAGAATCGAGCGCTATGGCGGTGAGAGGAAGAAGAACTTCCCGCTATCAAATGACCTCTCTTGCTGGAACTAGAGATTGTGTACAGGTTGAGTGAGAGGTGAGAAGAACCAAGTGGATTGATTAGTGTAGTGCAAGTGAAGAGGTCAGCCTACCCACCCAATTTATAGAGTTTTCCACACATCGTATAGTACGATAGTACATCGTACAGTACGATATGATAATAATTGCTCTGACGGTTCGTATCGGGAAAAGGAGGTCAAAACATACAGTACTATAAGTATCGTACAGTACGATCAGTTGAATATCGATCATCCCGAGGGCGTTAGTATGACTTTTGACCAAAAGTATCATACATTACGAACAGATGTATCGTACCGTACGAATGACATTAATATCGTACCAAACCCCTTTATTTCGTTCTCATCCATTTGCTGAGGTGGATCGTACAGTACGATCAGTTGAATATCATACAATATGATATGCAATAATAACGTGCCAGCACGCTTAAATTCGTACCAATCCATTCACTGACGTGGCGTGTACAGTACGAAGAGGATATATCGTACCGTACGATGACCAATATTTTATCGTACAGTACACTGTTAGTCGTACAATACGATCAATAGAGTTGAAATTTACCGGTTAATGTGTTATGTGTAGATTATAGTATACCATACAGTATGATCTGTGTATCGTACAGTACGATATTACAGAGTCATGGTTAGTGCTTCATGTGTAGTGAGCGTGTGATGATCAGGAGCAGCCCTATGTTTTTTTTAATGCAGTTATATCTATGACACCTAATCTAATCCTCAAGGTGCTAAAGGTGTCGAATGCTAGAGGTTTTATGAATATGTCAGCCAATTGATCTCCTGTAGCGATGTGATGCAACTCTGTATCTCCCTTAGCAACGTGATATCTAATGAAGTGATGTCTAATGTCTATGTATTTTGTTCGAGAGTGCTGAATTGGGTTCTTAGAGATGCAAATTTCACTTGTGTTGTCACACATAATTGAAATTATTCCTACAGGTAGGCCAAGATCAAGAATTTATTGTTTCAGCTATAGTACTTGTGTGACATAGCTTCCTACTGCAATATATTCTACCTCGGCTGTGGAAAGTGCTACCGAGTTTTGCTTCCTACTGGACCAATAAACTAACGATTGTCTTATGAATTGGCAGGTACCATAGGTGCTTTTTCTATCTATCCTACATCCTGTAAAGTCTGAATCTGAGTACCCTAAGATTTCAAAGGAAGTGCTGTGCCTAGGATACCAAATTCCTAAGTTTGGGGTGCCTAGTAGATATCTAAGAATTCTCTTGACAGTAGTTAAGTGAGACTCTTTAGGATCAGCTTGAAAATGAGCACAGAGGCATACACTAAACATTATGTCTGGTCTACTGGCAGTCAGGTAAAGAAGGGACCCAATCATTCCTCTATATTTTTTCTGATCTACTGATTTTCCACTAGGATCTTTGTCTAATTGAATTGTTAAGCTCATTGGAGTGTTCATGGGTTTAGCACTATCCATTTCATATTTTTT
>NW_021319862.1:2402212-2430026 GCF_001605985.2 Dendrobium catenatum | reverse complement strand
CTAGCACATTTATGAGGACTATGAATCATATTTACGACCTTGTATTTGGAAAATTCGTTGTAGTCTATTTTGTCAACATCCTGATTTACAGTAAACACCCTAATGAACATCTTGAACATGTGAAACAAGTCCTACAAACCATAAGAGAGTAAACTTTGTACATCAATTTAAAAACGTGTTCTTTCATGATGTAAAGTTTAACTTTTCTTGGATATATTATCTATGTTTATGGTATTAAGATAGATCTTGTCAAAATTGAAGAAATCCAAAGCTGGCCAACCCCGAAAAATATCAATGAAATTAGAAGATTTCATGGTTTAGCATCCTTTTATCGTAGGTTTATGAAAAACTTCAATACTTTAATTGCACCCATCACTGACTATCTAAAAAAAAGAATTTTTAAATGGACATTTAAAGCTGATAAGCCTTTCAACTGATTAAAACAAAAATGAGCCAAGTACCATTCTTAGCCTACTAGACTTTGATAAAATTTTTGAGGTGGACTGCGATGCACCCCATATTGGCATAGGAGCTGTACTTAATCAAGAAGGTCGACCCATTGCTTATTTTAGTGAAAAATTAAATGATTCTTGATCTCGATGTTCAACATATGATGTGGAATTCTATGCAATTATCCAAGCCCTAAGATTTTGGAGATGTTACCATTTTAAAAGGGAATTTGTGTTAAACATTGATCAGGAAGCACTCTGATTTTTAGGATCTAAAAAAAACTTAAGTAAAAAACATGTCAAATGGACATATTTCCTGCAAGAATACTATTTTCATCTAAAATATATGGCTGGAGTGACGAATAAAGTTGTTGATGCTTTCAGTAGACAAGCTCATCTATTGGTAACCCTTTACCCAAATATAACTTCATTAGATTCCTTAAAAGAAAATTATGCCACTGATCCAGATTTTAAAGATATTTGGGAATCATGTCGCACATCAGGAACTGATCTTTCTGCTCAATTTATCATTCAACAAGAATTTTGCTTCAAGGAACTAGACTATGTATCACCCAAAGCTCACTACGAGAATAACTTGCTCAAGAACTTCACAGTGGAGGATTAGGGGGGACATTTTGGCCAAGGAAAAACCATTTTTTTAGTTGAAGAAAAATATTATTGGCCCCACATGAGAAAATAAATCATCAAATTTGTAACACAATGTAAAATCTGTCAATTTTTCAAGGGAACAACTCAAAACACTGGTTTATATACTCCTCTTCCAATTTCAAATAAACCTTGGGAGGATATATCTCCATGAACTTCATTTTAGGACTGCCTGTTACTGCTCAAAAATTTGACTCTGTGTTTGATGTTGTTGATCGATTTAGCAAATGGCACATTTCATTCCTTGTAAAAAAAACCTCTGATGCTTCACTAGTTGCTGATCTATTTTTTTAAAGAAACTGTGAGACTCCATGGAATACCCAGGACTTTCACCTCTAATAGGGATACTAGGTTTTTAAGCCATTTTTTTTAGAACACTTTGGCCAAAATTAGGGACTACTCTCCAATTCAGTAGTTCATATCCCCCACAAACAGATGTGCAAATTGAAGTTGTCAACAAAAATTTAGGAGACTTGCTTAGATGTCTTGCTGGACAGAAACCTTCTCAATGGGATTTGATTTTACCCCAAGCCAAATCTGCTTACAACAATTCTATTAACTGATCTACTAGAAAGACTCCTTTTGAAATCATTTATGGACAGCCAATTCCTCATTTTAGACCGAACTTGTTTACCCATGCCTAATAAAATTAGCGCTCAAGCTACAGAAATTGTTGATCAAATTAAAATCGATCCAACATTAGGTCCTAGAAAAACTCTGAATGGCAAATACTAAATATAAATATGTTGCTGACAAACATCAGAGAGTGTTATTTTCAAGAGGGTGGTCTAGTTATGCTTATTTTCGACGACAACGCTTTCCTATTGGAACTTTTGGCAAGTTAAGCCGAAAAAAATCAGGTCCTTTTCAGAGACTTCAAAAATGGGGAATGGATCTTCAACTTTCTATTGGAACTTCACATGTGTTTAATGTTGCTAACCTTACTTTATAGGTTATAAGAAGGAAATCCAGCTTATTCTGTGGATTTAGAGACCTTACTAGTTACTAGTCCAGTTTAGACCAAAGATGATCATATTAAAGATGCTTTGGACATTAGAACTACCCAGACCATGGATGGAGTGCACAAGTAGTTCCTGGTAAAATGGAGTGGACGTCCGTTGATTGATTATACTTGGGTTGAAGCGGTGGACTTCAATCTTGTCATCCAGATATATCAACGCATTAGTTAAGCATTCCCATCAGGAGATGAGATTCTCCCACCAGGGGGGAATTGATGCATTCAATACTTCATGCTCATGTTTTAAGATACTTTTATTTTATGTTATTGTATTATAATTTTTTTGTTTAATTTTTGTTTACCCAATGATGGAAGGGGCAGCCGATCAACATGTGTGATTTGGGTGCTCTTTGGACATGTTATTCCTTTTGTGTGCTAGCTTCTTTGGGTGCTTTGTGTTTGGGCTGATTTGGGTTTGATGGGGGGAGGATAGTCTGTTGTCTGCTTGGTGGTTGTTCAATTTCTATGTTTTTCCCAATTCCCTTGGCCTGGCCATTCGGGTCTTGTTGATGTTCCCTGTCTTTCCCGATTTTCCTGGCTGTGGTGGTTCGGATTCTGAGCTTTAGCCGTGCCTTAAATGCTGCCTTTTTCCCTTTTTTGGTTGATTGTATGGGAGGTTGTGGCTGACTGTTGGCCTCCTTTTCTTTCATATTTAAGGTGTTTTTGAGCTGCTGTGGTGACAGTTTTAGAGGTAAAAAGAATTCTAAAACCTGATGGTTTTTTCTCTAACTTGAGAGCTACTTCTTCTCTACTTATTTCTTCTTCCAAGTCTTCTATCTAATTCTTCTCTTCACAAGTTTACACCCCATTGTATCCTTCTTCTAAAAGTGTGAGTGGTGTTGATTGGTCAGTTTTGTTGGTATTTGCCAGAGAAATTGTGGCGGATGTTGGATCAAAATTGTTGTGGTGGATCACTAGTTTGCATGTCCTTGAGCATTCTATTTACCTAATTATCGTTACATGTGAGGTGACTACTAGTTGGTTGTTCTGAGGGTATTTTCTTTTATTTTTACTTTTCTTTCTTCTAAAAAAATAATAATTTCAATTTGTTTCATGTTTATTTGGTGATTTCCTTACTAAGTTTTGGATTGAGATGTGTCCTACTTTCTTTTGAGTTCTCCATAGGGTTTAGATCTTTCTAGTTCCCATCAAATGAGCAATTAATTGAACTATTATCATTAACACAATGTATTTTTACTCAGTTAAAATGGTAGATATGTTATTGTAAAACTGAGAGATAATATGAAAAAAGGGAACTAAAACTCGGAAAAAACTTTTATTCTCTAAAAAATACTAGATTGTAGTTATGACAGTGAAAAACTATTTGTTTTATTTTATTATAATTTAAAAAGATGGATAGATGTGCTAGTGTAAGATTTACAGTGACCATTTGAAAAAATAAAATATATTAAGAACAAAGTTAAATGATTAGACCATCTCAATATGAAGTTGCTAGTAACGTTCCCCCGTTGGGTAAATTTAATTCTATTTCCACAAAAGCATTCCTCCTATATAATAACCATTCAACTAAACTATTTCAAATCTATAAGCTTAAAATATTTAAGAACTTTAGGATTAGCTACAGCCAAAATCTACATAAATAGATCATTTCAAATCAATTTCTGACAAATTTTTTAAAAAAACTTTGATGAAATGGAAGCGAAACAGTAAAATGTTAATGCAATGATATGTAAGGTCCCAATGGAACATGTGCCAACAACGACAAATAGAGGCGCATGTAACGATGGACACTTTCAATTTCCCATGCTTGTAACTGTATCAGCCATTAGACATTTAGCAAATACATGACTAAGCTTGGGACAGAAAATCAATTTTATACCTGTTTCAAAGACTAGCCCTGTTAAAAGTACATAAAGTTTAAGATAAAAGATAGGCACTTGTAAGAGAGGGGGTATAGGCCCGTTGAATAGGTGCATTAGTGGACAAATTACCTATGGGATTGGACAAGAAGGCAAGGAGGAAATCAAATTTTAGATCTGAATGAGATCCAGATCAACAACATCCATTTTGAATTGTGATTGTAAATGATCTCAATTCTTCTAGGCCTGCATAAGAAGGAAAAATTTCATAAAAAATCATAATACATTTCCAACTTCAAAAAGTGATATCTAGACAGCCAGTGTGGCATCTAAGATTGGAGAATTAAAGAATAGAAATTATAATGGTATAAATATGATCAATGTAAAAAGATAAGACCAACCATTTCAATAAAAGATTGCTTGGTAGTTCCCACATAGCTAACAATCATGATAGCAACAGTCACTTATTCCATCATGTTTCCAATATCAAAAACAAAAGAATGGGGAAGAAAACTCAAGAGTCAAAAATCCTATTCGTTTTAAACATCGGCCAAATAAACAATAGAAGAAATATAGATTCAAACATTATAAAAAACATAAACCTAAGCTTGGGACAGAAAATCAATTTTATGCCAGTTTCAAAGACTAGCCCTGTTAAAAGTACATAAAGTTTATGATAAAAGATAGGGACTCGTAAGAGACGCGGTAAAGGGCTGTTGATGAGGTGCATTAGTGGACAAATTACCCAAGGGATTGGACAAAAAGGCAAGGAAGAAATCAAAGTTTATATCTGAAAGTGATCTGGATCAAAAACATCCATTTTGAATTGTAATTGTAAATGACCTCGATTCTGCTAAGCCAGGCTAAGAAGGAAAAATTTCAACAAAAAATCATAATACATTTCCAACTTCAAAAAGAGATAACAAGACCGCCAGTGTGGCTTATAAGATTGGAGAATTAAAGAATAGAAATTATAATGGTATAAATCTGATCAATGTAAGAAGAAGACCAACCATTTCAATAAAATATTACTTGGTAGTTCCCACAAAGCTAACAATCATGATAGTAACAGTCACTTATTCCATCATGTTTCGAATATCAATAACAAAAGAATGGGAAAGAAAACTCAAGAGGCAGGAATCCTATTCGTTTTAAACTTATGCCAAACAAGCAATAAATGAAATATAGATTAAAACATTATAAAAAACATAAACCTACTTGTTAACAGAGAAAGACGCCTTACATAATTTGATCACATAAAATGTCGCACTTTAAAAAAGTAGAGGAAAAAGACATGGTTAGCATTAAAAATATTTTTTTATTAGATTTAAATAAGAATTTGACTCTTAATAGGAACAATGAAAAAAATGATTCATATAGCAAACCCCACACAGTTGTTGTAGATAGCCTAGTTTTGTTTAAGCATACAAATTCCCGTTAGTGGTAAGCAGAATTAAATGCAGAAATCTTATCATTCAAGAAAGAAATGTGCACTTAAGTTGGCTTGAATCATTAGCATGATCCGGTGATATCTTGAATGAGGAAAAAATAATATTCGTGATTTTTAACTATCTAAGAAAAACATATGTTCACATAGTTCTGGCACAATCTATTTTTAATCTCAATGAATATTCTTGAAGACAATGACTATAGGTTTAGGTATTGAAGACCAGGTAGGAAATATAGCAACAAAACTATTGCATGAAGAATTCATTTCTATCTTTGACAAACTTCTTGAAGAACGTCAGTTTTCCGTACCTGAAAAGAGAAACTACATATTGCATGAAGAACTATAGTTCTTTGCCTTGGAGAATTTAAGACAGCCGCATTTCTCACCAGTACCAGTGATCTCACGAGCACCATCCTGGTTGTCTTGAGATGAAGCAATGTCCATAACGACACTCTTTCATTTGCAGGGTCTCCCTCTCCATATTCAGCCTTGCCTCCTGTGAACAAAGTCTGCCCACAAAAACAATTTTAACAAAATTTAATGATTGCTATCATCATATAATCATAAAGGATATTCATCTCTTCGATCTTTAAGCCTGAAAAAAGCATAACATATGCGATAGGCGCATAATAATGATCTTTAAGGCAATTACAATAAATGTATTTAGTGCAACAGCTTTCTAAGGAGCTAACATGAACTAATAACTTTATAAGGTAAAAAAATCAATACCAGTTATGCATGCAAAGAACCGAAATAAATGTAAGTATACAAGAAACAAAACAAGCAACCAAGTGCTCGCGACAAGATCCATATACTAGATCTAAGAAGATGGAGTGCATTCCTTCGATGAGCCAAGAAAAATCCATCAAACTTGAGCTTTCACTCAACCTTTGATTTATGTGAAGCTCAGGAAGGTTAAATTGAAGATTCTAAGAAATAAATGTCACCAACTCTTTCAATATATAGAGAACGTCCACAAGCTAGAGAGAGAACGTCGACAAAAATAGGGAGGATTTTGAAGGGATTCGACTGCCAACGTTGAAGATGGAAGAGGGTGGCCGGTCATCCTTAGATGACCAGAACACCTTTTCCTCATTATCCACCGTGTGTCCAATTACATTGGATTCAAAAGGTAGATTCTCGTTCAATCGCAGCTTCTCTCGCAATTCCTATTTCATGAACTCTCCTCTTGTAATCAAAGAGGGAGGTTTGGTCTCTCAGCAAAAGAATTTGCCGGAGACAGGGAAAGGAAAAGAAGTTATTTCTGATTTGAGCAGTAAGTCATTTTCACCTTTGTCGATCATTATTCCTAAAGTAAATGATATGGAGGCTTCTTCTTTGGGTTGCAAAGATAATAATCTGTTGAAGGATGGTAATGACATTGATAATAACATTCTTGGTGATGTTAATATTAAAATTCCAGATTCTTCTTCTGAATTGGATAATTCTAATGTGTGGATTAAAAAACCACATATTAAAATTAATTTGAATGGAGTTTTTGATGGAAATGAGGATGAAAATGTTCTCAAGCTTGATATGGAGAATGAAAAAGCTAATGTTCAAATTTTGAGAAATTCATTGGTGATGAAAATTTTATGTAAGAACTTGCCTTTTTCAAAATGTTCTATTGAATTAAGGAGACAATGGATGAAATTTGGAGGGTTTCATATAACCTCGCTTGGATTAGATTGGTTATTGTGTTCTTTTTAGTCATATGAAGCTATGGAGGAAGATCTTAATGGAGGTCCTTGGTATTTTGGGGGCTTCGTCATTGGTTTAGATAGATGGTCACCTAATTTCTCTCCCATCTCCATGGATGGGATTTCTTGTCCCATTTTGGTTCAGCTACCTCATTTGCCTCTTCATTGCTGGGATGAAATCAGTATTACTAGAATAGTTTCTAGAATTGGGACTCCTTTATTATTGGATGGTAACATGTTTAGATGGGGGAGAGGGAATTTGCTAGAGCTTGCATTCGAATTAAGTTAAATTCTAAGCTCCCTTGTGGTATTTGGGTTGAAGGTCTTAATGGAACATTTTTTCAAAAATTTGAATATGAAAATCTGTCATCTCTTTGTTTCAAATGCGGAAGAATTGGACATAAAGATTCTGTATGTCCAAATGTCTCTGAAAATCCGAATCTGGTTGATAAAGAACCCCCTAAATGTTCAATTCAAGGGGTTGATAATTCTTATGGGCCTTGGATGCATGTGAAGTTCAAGAACAAAAAAAGGCAAAAAATTTTATTGGATAAGAAGCAATCTGATTTACAATCCAAGGATAATCATGTTAAGAGGGATTCAAGAAGGAATCCTATTGTAGATATCACATCAGATCTTGTAATTTTTAATAAACATAGTGTGTTATCTGAGCAAGATAATATGGATGCCGTTGAAGTTGTTAACAAAGTAGATTTTGATAAGAAGTTAATTGAGGATGCTGATTTTTAGATTCTGGAGAAAGATCCGATCATTGGGTCTTCAATAGTTAATTTACGGGCTGATTCTGATTACTTGATTGCTGATCAAGCTATACCTTTTCATGAATTTATTCAAAATTCAAAAATTGAATTCAAAGACACAAAAATTCTGGAAGGAGAAGAGGAAGCGGTTAGTGCTGAGTCAGAGTTGGTTGCTGAACCGATAGTAACTCACAATTCAAAATTTGAATTCAAAAATGCACAATTGCTGGATGAAGAAGTGGATGCTATTATTGCTGGAACAGAATCTGTTGCTAAACCGAAACAAGCTAATTCTTCAGCTAATACCGTGAAACCTTCAAACGGTATGGACGGGCTAAGTGGAGCTTTTCCTGTGGAATCACCAGAATTTGTTACTCCTACTCCTACTTCAGAGGTTAACTTGAATTTTAAAAAGGCTGTAAGGAAAACGACAATTATTAAGATAGATCATTCTTCCGGGTTTAAACATAATCTGTTCAAAGAAATTCAAGCTTTGGGACCGGTAGAAGATTGTCCTAGAAGGAGGATGGTTGATTTCAGTTCAAAGAAATGTTCGAAGGATTCTTTAACTCATTAATGTTTTTTTGTGATTACATTGGAAATATCAGTATGGAGGTTCGTAGAAGATACCTGATGATGCAGCTCCTGATCAAAAAGTATCTCAGATTATTAGCTTTGCATTATGGTCTCAGGTTTTGGAAGAGGCATCAGAGAAATCTACTTGAAGTTTTCTTATGTGTTTCACTAATGTTGGTGGATAATTGTATTTACTTTCTACTTTTTTTATTTAGTTTCCTTTGTTTTCTTTTAGTTTTATATTTGTTTTCTAAAATTGTTCTAATTGCTTATGGGATCGGTATTATGTCTTATTTTTTAACCGGTTGGGAACTCTGGGATACTAATCAACCTTTTAGGTTGTTTTATTTTTGGTATCCCCTCCACCCCAAGGGTTTTAAAATGGGAAATAGTGGGTCTCATTTCAATTATGATAAATTTAGTTTGTGCGCTCAATAACCTCGAGCTGTCATCATTGATGTAGTTCTGCATCCCCCTTTCCTTCATGATCGGATCCTAGTTGTCGGCATCTAACGCCTCCTTGAGTTTCTGCATGAAATTGTCCACTATGGCTTTTATCCCAGAGACGTCATACCCCAGTTTCACCGGCCAGAAACAGATGGATCAACTCTCGACTCCGACCTTTGCTCCCTTTCTCTCCTATTCCCTCATATCAATTTCACGATGGCCGCCATTTTCTCGGTTAGGTAGGTTTTGGGGACGCTGGGGGAGTTGATCTTGATCTTAGTATTTAGCTATATAAAGAAAAATTATACCAATATAAAAATAATGCCCTATGTGAGCCCTCCTACGGCATGCAACTAGTGTGCAAATTTATTATTATTATTATTAAATCAGGGCAAAATTTATTTCATTTCTAATAAGAAAAAAATAACCAAAACAAAATTAAAGAACAACTCAGGCTATAAAAAAATAACAATGTTAAAAAATCTCAAAAAATGATAACAAAATTTATTTCATTCTATGATATTATGTAACCCTATTTATTAAAAAAAAAGTAACCCTTTTTATTAATTTTTTTAAAAACATCATAAATAATAGTAATGATATAATTAGTTAAAAATCAATAAATTTAGAGCTTGTCCCATGTATCTAATTAATGATACATATAATGGTCCCTTTAAAATGATGAAATATTTATATCTCATTATACCATAATATAATTAAAAATCAAGAGAATCTCAAACGTATGATAGAGTTAATTCAAAGCCTAAAAATATCCGTACTTAGCTTGAAAAAAAAATCTAGCCTCATTCAAATTTAAAAAAAAAAAAGATTGAACCAAGGTTTAGAAAACCGGATCGGACCAGCCAGTTCAATCAGTTGAATCATAAACAGGACTTCGTAACTCATATCACTCAATTGCTCTTATGTGTCGTTCCGTCATTTGTCTGCCTACTAGAGCTCCCAATTGGCGAACTCAACGATCAGCCGTTTGCAATGTCGCTACCGTTCGTTCATGTGTGTGCAATGTCGTCGCCGATGCTGGTAGCATGTAAGTTACTTTTTTTAACACAGTGTCATTACCGCTCAATCTCGATATGATCTTTGTCCATTTATGTGCAGCTATTCTCACTGATATATATGTCATATATCCTTTGACATATTCCATCCAACTGCTTTGGACATATTTCATAAAATTTTATTTCAATCAAAATTTTTGCTTTGATTTTTAAATTTAGAAAAACCCTAAGTTGAAAGTCATAGCTTTATTCCTTTGAAAAGAATCTCTAACATTTGAATTTTCAAAATTAACAAAAGTTGTATCAAAAGATTTAATACCTCATAACATTATACTTAACATTTTGCTGCATTCTCTCAAGTTTTTAAAATCTAACAGTTACTACTACTAACTTAAAAAAGAAAAAAAATATACTGTTGTGGTTTGTTCCACTCAGAGTTTTATAATAACAATCTATTTACTTCAAAACTAAAGGTAGTGCTAAACAATACTTGAATCATGAACTATGGGTGAGTTTAGGAAACATAAATGAGGAAACTCCAACAGATTTTTAATCCAATACTACGCCAATTTCACACTTTTCTTTCTTGAAATAAATGATTCATACAAATGCGTACAAACAAAATACATAAAAGTGAGCTGCAATAAATTAGAAACATGTACATTTATTGTGAAAGAAAAAAAACATGCATAACATGCACTACCTCTCAATCACTTGAGCATTCAATCCATTTTATCTTAATGTTGTCAAGATAACTCATGCACCTACTTACATATAGAAGACTATCTTTACATCCAATTACTTGATGGGCAAGTCTTCTTTCACCACTAGTGTAAGTAGCATCCACAACTAGTGTAAGTATATTAATATAGATTATTATTTTTACATGATGTGGTAATACACTTGTTGCATCATGGAGTATTCGCGGCGGTAGAGAAATATAAAGTTTAACGTCTTAACGTTGTACGAAAATCTGGCATGCAATCAGATAAAAGAGAGGGTCTAGCATTCATGAGACGCCAAGATTTTTACATGAAAAACCCCTGAAAAGGAGGAAAAATCACGGGACCTAGCCCAATTTGAATGAATCCACTAGTATAGCAGTTGATTACAAATGAGGCCCTTCCTTGGGGGAAGGCCTTAGCTTGATGTAAATCTTATAGAGTACATTACATGATGTGAATACAAAGAGTCATTGTTGACGTGTTCGTTTGGTCGGAAGGACCGCTCATCGCTGGACGACGTAAGTCGGAAGGACCGTAATCGGCAAGCGAAGGAGGCCGGAAGGACTGTAGTCGGTGGGCGACATAAATCAGAATGACCGTAGTCGGCGGGCGACAGAGGTCGGAAGGACTATAGTAGGTGGGCGACGTAAGTCAGAAGGACCATAGTCGACGGGCGACAGGGGCCGGAAGGACTGTAGTGGGTGGGCGACGTAAGTCAGAAGGACCGTAGTCATCGGGCGACGGAGGTCGGAAGGACTCTGTGAGGTAGAAGTCCAGCAATGGACAGAAATCCAGCATCAGATAGATGTCCGACGAAAATCTGATGATGGACAGAAGTATGGTGTTGGGTAGAAATCTGGCGACTAGTGGAGGTCCAGCATCAGGTAGAAATCTAACGTTAGTTGGCGGCTGAGGAGAACTCCGACCTTAGATGGTATTCGGGCAAAACTCCGACATCACTTGGAGTTCGGGCGAAACCCCAGTGTCACTTGGAGGTCGAGCAAAATTCAGGCGTCACTTGGAAGTCGGGCGGAATTCCGGTATCACTTGAAGGTCGGGCGGATTTCCGACGTCATTTGGGCAGAATTCTGATGGTGGTGGTTGAGGAGGAGTTTCTTCCCTCCTATCCTTCTCTTCTTCTTCTTCTCTTCTTCTTCTTTCTTCGGTCCCCTCTCAAGAGAAATGAGGGCTCTATTTTTAGATTTATGGAGTGGCATGACTTGTAGGTGAGAGATCAGGGGCAATGGTTCGATGGACGGCCGATATTGAATCCTTTGGTCGTGGACCGTTTATCAGACATTTGAAGGTCTTAATGATATCAGAATTCATAGATCTTGGGCTCATTGGATTTGTTTCGTCAAGCCGCTCGATTCGACTATAAGCATGTCAAGTTTAAAAATTGTTTGGTAATCAAAATTATGGTTTGAACCATCCAACAACACTTCGGGTCCTTGATTTGGACTCATTTGGGCTCGGATTGAGTTGAATTTGGTGTCGTTGGGTTTGTATTCTTGAGACGATCAATTCAATTGTAAGTTTGCTGAAATCAGAGTTCAGATGATCCCAGATTTAATTTTTGAAGTTTCCAACTTGATTTTGCATCGAGATTCATGCCCGATCAAGATAATTTGTTGATGATATATCAACACTTATTAAAATATTTCCTTCACTTTTAAGATTTCTGCATAAGAAAAGAAATTATGATCCTCTGGACTATGCATGTGTTAAGTTGGTTGATTTTTGGATATTTGAGGATGTGCCAACTTTAGATATTGTCTTAGAAGATTTAGAGAATGAGGTTTATGTAGAGGATGCAACTCCACCCGTGGAAGAACAAAACATACATTTGACTAAACAATGGCATAATAAGTTGATAATTAAGAACCCTAAATTTGTCTGGATAAATTTAATGTTGAATCCTTATTTTATGTTTCTTATTTGTTGATGAAGGTGATATTAATAATGAAGGGGGATGGAGATGATATAATCGAGTTTGATGCCATAGAAACATTTGGAACATAAGATTTCGGAGATGTAGGACTTATAGAGTCAACTTCTGGGACTAGTTTTGGTGATACAAGTTTATTTGATTTTTTTATTAGCCTCTTGTATTATTATTTGAACTATTAAACAAAACTTTTGATGATATAATTATCCTACTTTTCTTTTAATGTGAGGGCGAAAATAGAGTTTGGTATTCCGCCATGCCGGGTTGGTGAAAGGGAGGTTTGTACAGGCTTCTCCGCCTTGCCAAGGGGGCAAAAGGAGAACTATTTTTATAGTGAAAATCCCGGAGTGGAGGACTCCGGGGAGTGGACGTAGGTCATATTTTGACCGAACCACTATAAAAATCTTGGTGTGTTTGTTCTTTATCATTGTTTACTTTTTGCTTGCACTTTAATTTTTCATATCTATTGCACGTGTTTTTTGATAAAGCAAAATTGCATTGATCTTTATTTTAATATTTCAAAAAACAACAAAAAATTAGAACTCTTGTTTAGGGTTAATTTTTATTAAGAGAAAACTTTTTACAATTCACCCCCCCTCTTGTCGTTTAGTAATTTCACTTCTCTTCTTATTCTTCTCTTCTTCTTCTTTCTTCGGTCCCCTCTCAAGAGAAATGAGGGGTCTATTTATAGATGTATGGAGTGGCATGACCTGTAGGTGAGAGATCAGGGGCAAATGTGGAGTGGTTTGATGGACGGCCGATATTGAATCCTTTGGTCGTGGACCGTTTATCAGACATTTGAAGGTCTTAATGATATCAGAATTCGTAGATCTTGGGCTCATTGGATTTGTTTCGTCGAGCCGCTCGATTCGACTATAAGCATGTCAAGTTTAAAAACCGTTTGGTAATCTAAATTATGGTTCGAACCATCCAATAGCACTTCGGGTCCTTGATTTGGACTCATTTGGGCTCGGATTGAGTTAAATTTGGTGTCGTTGGGTTTGTATTCCTAAGACGATCAGTTCAATTGTAAGTTTGCTGAAATCGGAGTTCAGATGATCCAAGATTTAATTTTTGAAGTTTCCAACTTGATTTTGCCTCGAGATTCATGCCCGATCAAGATAATTTGTTGATCATATATCAACACTTATTAAAATATTTCCTTCACTTTTAAGATTTCTGTATAAGAAAAGAAATTATGATCCTCTGGACTATGCATGTGTTAAGTTGGTTGATTTTTGGATATTTGAGGATGTGCCAACTTTAGATATTGTCTTAGAAGATTTAGAGAATGAGGTTTATGTAGAGGATGCAACTCCACCCGTGGAAGAACAAAACATACATTTGACTAAACAATAGCATAATAAGTTGATAATTAAAAACCCTAAATTTTTCTAGATAAATTTAATGTTGAAGCCTTATTTTATGTTTCTTATTTGTTGATGAAGGTGATATTGATAATGAAGGGGGATGGAGATGATATAATCGAGTTTGATGCCATAGAAACATTTGGAACAGAAGATTTGGGAGATGTAGGACTTATAGAGTCAACTTCTGGGACTAGTTTTGGTGATACAAGTTTATTTGATTTTTTTATTAGCCTCTTGTATTATTATTTGAACAATTAAACAAAAACTTTTGATGATATAATTATCCTACTTTTCTTTTAATGTATGGATTAGAAAGATTCATCCAATTTCTAATTTGTTTGATAAAGCTGCTTTAATGCATGTGTTTCTTTGGTGCTGAGTATTTTTTGAGTATACTACGTTTATTTTTTGTGAATGTCCTCCATCTTTATTATATATACAACTCCTTGTATCATGCTTCAAAATCTATTTCACAGTTTTTTTTTTCCTTTTTGCAAGTTGATCTTTGTGATAGAGAAGCATTGAAAAAAAAAAAAAAAAACAATATGAATGTTCAAGATAAAGAGGTTAGTTGCTTCATATAGAACTTAAATGTAATGTTGAAGTCATTCCTTCAGAGATTAAGAGTATTTCTTAAGTCATATTTTTAGAAATTATGAGTAATTTTTAAGTAGGTGAATTACAGACATTTGCAGCTTGTAGAGGATGCTTTCTGCGGTATTATTTGTAACTATAACATGAATATTGTAGAGGATGCTTTGTGCATAGAAATGCTTTTCTTTCGTTATAATATCAAAAAAAGCAAATTGAATGCTAACTTGCATCACCTTAAGATAGGGAACAAAGTTATAAAGCTATGATATATGAAGCAATATAAAGATTATGAGTATCGTTTATGTTTGATTATTTTAAAAACAATCAATACTTTAGAATAATCATTTGAGCTCAAATACTTTACATCTCTTTTATTTTAAAAAGAACACATTTAATTATGTGTATATTTTTCATTCATAATTTTGTATTCTGCTTAATTTTTTTGTCACATAATTTATAATGATAGAATCATTATTATTGTTGTGGGCTAGAATATACGCGATGATAGAGTAAAAAATTTTCTTCTCAGCATTGTATGCATATCCAGCACACAAATAGAAGAAAAAAAGGAGCATCAGAATTTTTATGTTGAAAACCCTGGAAAAGGGAAAAACTACAGGTTCATGCCTAGTTGAAATGTTTCCACTAGTACTTGATTAGACTACAAGTGACTGACTCATCCCTAAAATTGAGGAGAATCATATTACAATAATTAAGGGTTAAAATCCAGTTACGAACGAAGATAAAAAACCCGATGAAATTTTGTGGTTGTGCAAAAATTCGACTTCAATTGACGGTAGGCGGAAGTCTGGTGTCAGTCGGCAGTCAAGCAGAAGTCCGACGTTAGTCGACGGCCAGTTAGAAATTCAACAACAGTCAGTGTTGGGTGGAACTCTAATGATGGTCGAGGTTTCTTGTGGTAAGAGAACTCTCTTCTTCTCTCTACTTTCTCTTACTTTTCTTTCTTTCTTGCTTGCTTGGGTCCCATTTCACGAGAAATGAGGAGTCTATTTATAATGTTTTTAGAGTGGTATGGTCAGTAAATAGGAGAAATATCAAGGGTAAATTGAGAGTGGTTTGAATGGACGATCGATGTTGAATCCCTTCATTGTGGGCCATTTATTAGACATTTGAATGCCTTAATGATAAAAAAAATTGGTGATGTTAGAGTTATTGGATTCATCCAGTCAAGTCACTCAATTCGACTTTCACGTTTGGAAACTATTGGGTAATCTAAATTAAGATTTGAACAGTCTAAATATGCTTCGGGTATTTGATTTGTACTCGTTTAAACTCGAATTAAGTCAAATTTTGTGTCATTGGGTTCATACTTATAAGACATCTAGTTTGACTGTAAGTTTACTAAAATCAGAGTTTAGATGGCCATGGATTTAATTTTTGAAGTTTTCAACATGAATTTTGCCTCGAGATTTATGCTCGATCATGATAATTTTTTGATGATATATTTGTTGTCCCACTATTTTCGAATGTCAAAACTTCAGAAGTACGAAAATATATGTCACAACATTTTAAATTACTTGAATCTTAAAAAATGTCAAAAAATTGCATTTCAAAATTTTAAATTTGCTAAATTTGATCATAAAAGCTTCGTTAAGCTCCAAAAGAGCAAAAATTGGATCTAAAATATAAAAAAAATGATTATGGGGACCCCAAAAACATCTGATTTGGATTGTCTAGGCCAAACGTTGGGCCCGAATGTGAATTAGTGGCCAAACCGGCGGATCGGTTTCCAGCAGGGCCCATGCTGACGCGTGCTAAAGAGTTGCACCCCCTTAGAGGCACTCGTTATTGAAAGCAGTCGACAGTTACTTTTCTTTTTTGTGGGGCCCACTTTCTTTTTTTAGACGGTGGCGGCTATAGTCGTCCCTCTTAAATTTTCTTAAAAAAAGTAATATATTAAGAACAAAGTTAAATGATTAGACAATCTCAAGATGAACTTGCTAGTAACGTTCCCCGTGGGGTAAATTTAATTCTATTTCCGCAAAAGCTTTCCTCATATAAAATAACCATTCAACTAAACTATAAGCTTAAAATATTTAAGAACCTTAGGATTAACTACAACCAAAATCTACAAGAAGAGACCATTTCAAATCAATCTCTGACCAATTTGAAAAACTTTGATGTAATGAAAATGAAGCAGTAAAATGTTAATGCAATGATATGTAAGGTCCCAATGGAGCATGTGCCAACAAAGACAAATAGAGGCACATGTAACGATGGACACTTTCATTTCCCATGCTTGTAACTGTATCAGCCATTAGATATTTAGCTTATACATGACTAAGCTTGGGATAGAAAATCAATATTATTCAAGTTTCAAAGACTAGCCCTGTTAAAAGTACATAAAGCTTATGATAAAAGATAGACACTTGTAAGAGAGGGGGTATAGGCCCGTTGAATAGGTGCATTAGTGGACAAATTACCTATGGGATTGGACAAGAAGGCAAGGAGGAAATCAAATTTTAGATCTGAATGAGATCTAGATCAACAACATCCATTTTGAATTGTGATTGTAAATGATCTCAATTCTTCTAGGCCTGGATAAGAAGGAAAAATTTCATAAAAAATCATAATACATTTCCAACTTCAAAAAGAGATATCTAGACAGCCAGTGTGGCATCTAAGATTGGAGGATTAAAGAATAGAAATTATAATGGTATAAATATGATCAATGTAAAAAGATAAGACCAACCATTTCAATAAAAGATTGCTTGGTAGTTCCCACATAGCTAACAATCATGATAGAAACAGTCACTTATTCCATCATGTTTCCAATATCAAAAACAAAAGAATGGGGAAGAAAACTCAACAGTCAAAAATCCTATTCGTTTTAAACATCGGCCAAATAAGCAATAGAAGAAATATAGATTCAAACATTATAAAAAACATAAACCTAGTTGTTAATAGAGAAAGTCTCCTTAGATGATTTGTTCACATAAAGTGTCAATCTTCTAATAACTTGGTTAGGAGAGTATAGATGTACTAGATCCAACTATTTTAAAAAAAGGTAGAATACCTAAAAAGACTTGGTTGGTATTAAAAATGACTTTTTTATTAGTTTTAAATGAGAATTTGACTTTTAAGAGGAAACAATAAAAAAAAGATTCATATAGCAAACCCCACAGTTGTTGTTGTTGTAGATAGCCTGGTTTTGTTTAAGCATAAAAATTCTCGTTATTGGTAAGCATAAGTAAATGCAGAAACCTTATCATTCAAGAAAGAAATGTGCGCTTAAGTTAGCTTGAATCGTTAGGGTGATCCGGTGATATATTGAATGAGGAAAAAATAATATTCATGCTTTTTAACTATCTAAGAAAAACATATGTTCACAATGTTCTGGCACAATCTATTCTTAATCTTAATGAGTAATCTTGAAGACAGTGACCATAGTTTAGGCATTGAAGATCTGGTTGGAAATATAGCAACAAAACTATTGCGTGAAGAATTCATTTCTATCTTATACAAACTTCTTGAAGAAATTCATTTTTCCATACCTGAAAAGAGAAACTACATATTGCATAGAACTAAAGTTCTTTTCCTTGGAGAATTTAAGACAACCGCATTTCTCACCAATACAGTGATCACACGAGCACCATCTTGGTTATCTTCAGATGAAGCGATGCCCATAACAATACTCTTTTCATTTTGCAGGGTCTTCCTCTCCATCTTCAGCCTTGCCTCCTGATGTACAAAGTCTGCCCACAAAAATAATTTAACCAAATTTAATTATAGCTATCACCATAATCATAAAGGATATTCATCTCTTTGATCTTTAAGCCTGAAAAAATCATAACATATACGATAGGAACATAATAATGATCTTTAAGGTAATGACAATAAATATATTTAGTGCAACAACTTTTAAGGAGCTAACATGAACTAATAACTTTATAAGGCTTTTTTTTGGGGGAAAATTTGAGGGCAGAGCCCATTTCCATTAATCAATGACTAGTTAAATGTGTAAAAAGAGCACAAAAAGTAAAACAAAAATTACAGTGATAAAGAGAAACCAAAAAAAGGATATACCTGGAGGAGCTATGTGCATACAAAATACACAATCAAAGACCTAGAGGAGATCAAAATGATTATACTACGAGAAGGACCCAATGGTTGTACGGACTTTGTAAAGGGAGTTGCCGAGGGAAAAGTTTCCCCATGTTGCAATAGAAGCCACTATAATGAAGGATATCAAAAAGATTGCCTTTTAAGGGAACAATACGGAATTAGGACATCATTAGTTGCCAGCCAAAAAACTAAACCCAACATCCAATCGGAAAAGAGAAAACTGTTTAGGATCTTCCCACATATAACTACCATGCAATGATCTACAACCACACAGAATAATCTCATAAAAAGCATTACAACAAATCAAACAAATACTGTTAATTCCTTCGTTTTATGATTTTGGTGAAAACTGCCCTTCTAATTATATGGCAAACCGTAATGGAAGAGGCTTGAGAGTTCCCAAATTTCCTCTCATTTCTTTCTTTCCAGAGCATATAAACAGAACAATAAACCATTATATTATAGAATGACCAGGACTTAACATTCAACCTTGAAATGCTTTCAAACACTTGGAATAAATTTGGCCTTAGCATGTGGCTTTTTAGATGTGGCATCAAATTTGATATGAAACTAAATGAGAAGTCAAATCCATAAAATAAATGGGCAGTAGATTCAACACAAGTGTTGCATAACTCACAATGCGGATTAATAGAAATCCCTCTTAGAATCAGATTGTCCACAATTTTTAGACCATTAATAAGAGCCATCCAACATAAAGTGGAGTAGCGTAACGCATATCATTTGTGCCAAACAAAGTGATGCTAATTGACATTAGTATGATGTCTATAGTAATAATTTAGAATCTTTTTGAGACCAGTAGCTTTACCATCACCTCAATATATGCATTTCGGATTGTCAACATGTATATGATTCAAAATATCAAGAAGAGAGGAAGTGTGGTCAAGTGGAACAACCCAGCCATTGTCTTTAAGAATAACTGCTATTGTAGCATTATTAGGGAATAGTTCACACAAGGAAAGCATACCAGTAACCTTTTCTAGTCTTTTACCTCTGTTCCAGTGATCCTAATAAAGAGATATTGGGAATTTATGAGAAGCATTAAAATTGAACATCTCTTTAGCCTAGACCACATGATTATAAAGAGATTTCTAGAATGATGTAGCTTTAGTTGGCGGAGGTTTCCAGGGTGATGTATATTTAAATAAGAGCCATTTGGAGAGTAGGTTACTATAGTTATACACCCTGGCAATCAGCGCACAATTATAACTAAAATAAAGAGCATGTAAAGATGGGAGTCCAAGGCCACCATGATGTTTAGGTTTGCAGGTATTTTTCCAAGAAATCAAGTGTAATTGTTTGGCATTCATATCTCCAAAGTAGAGGAACTTAGGTAATGTACTTCGAAGAAATAGGGATGTTAAATGTAGAGCAAATGGCATCAGCATTGGGGATATTTGGGGGAAGAATGATAGAACTCTTATCATAGTTAATATAAAGGCCAAAAGAAGTAGAAAAATTATCCATAATCTGAACAAGATTCTCATAGTTTTCTACATCCGCATTGCAAAAGATGAGGAGATCATCATCATATAACAAGTGAGAGATGCGATGATCATCTACATGGGGTGCTTGAAAGGTGGTGTTGTTAGTCTCGCCATCTAATAAACATTGAAAAGAATCCATATCCACACTGAAAAGAAAGGGACTGAGAGGACAACCTTGTCTTAAGCCAGTAGTAAAGGGAAAGTAACCTTCTAAGGCTCCGTTGATACATAAAGAAAACCAAACATCATTAATGCAAGCCTCAATCCATTTGATAAACATGCTGGGGAGACCCTTTTGCAATAGTCTACCAGAAATAATTTATCTAAAAACACTATCAAAGGCCTTTTTAATATCAAGCTTGACACATATATACTATACTTGGATGAAGTTTTGGAGTGAAATAACAGCTCTTTAGCTTGAATGATGTTATCCGTGGAGACCCTTTTATATATAAACCCAATTTGATTCCCTTTAATAATGAGAGGCACTATAGGTTTGAGATGGTTCGCTAAAATTTTGGCAATGATCTTGTAAATAGTATTTCAAAGGGAAATGGGTCTAAAATCTGCTAATGAAGAAGCATGGTTATTCTTGGGAATAAGATTGAGTGCAGTAGCCTTAACAGCACAGGGCAAGTAGGCATTTTGGAAAAGGGATTTAACAGCTTTGCATATATTGGGGTCAATGATCAACCAAGTGATCTTATAAAAATCAAAGTTGAAATCGTCCGACCCTGGACTGAATGAGAAGCTTTAGAGAAAATTGCCTGTTTAATTTCAAGATTAGAGATGGGTTTAGTGAGGCTACAAACCAGATCAAGAGGGATAATATCCCCAAGAGGAAAGTGGCTGATATCAAATTATTTTTGCAGTTGGGGATTGAAGAGATTTTGGTAATGAGAAATTGTGGCAGTTACAGCATCTTTGTAAGAAGAGGAGGTAATAGACATAGTGAGGGATAAGGCAATTTTTTTTACAATTCCTTCTAATCTGAATTTTAGAGAAAAGGAACTTAAGATCATTTTCCCCATGAGAAATCCATTTAGTTTTGGCCCTTTGCATAACCCAAGATATCCAGTTGGAGGTGGAAATAGTAAGTTGATGGCCAACATTCTTGAGGACAAGAGTGATATCTTGATTGTTACAGTCCATACTCAAGATATTGAGGAATTCATCATGCTTTTGATGGAGAGCTACCAGATGCCTACCCAACAGATTTGAATTAGCCCAATAGTTCCCTTTAATAGCATGTTTCAATTGCTTAAGCTTATTATAGAAATCAACCATGAGGTGACCAGTCATTTTAGTAGAGAAGATGGGAATCAGAGTTAACCAAAAATGATCAATATTAGGCCAATAGTTCTTATAAAGAAATCTGAGATGTGAAATAGTTCATTCCCCAGGTTGGAGGACAATAGGACAATGATCCGAGCAAGAAGAGCTTTTAACCACGTAATGTGAGTTGAAAAAAGTATCCAACCAATCATCATTAACCAGCATACGGTCAAGCTTTATATGAATAGGCTTATTCAATCTCTGATTATACCAAGTGTAAGTGTTGCCCACATAAGCTAGTTCTTTGAGCTTAGTATTGAAAATAGTAGAGTTCATGTAGTTGGCTTTGAAGTAATGAATTTCCCCCAAGCTTATCGGAAGGGAATCTACAACAATTAAAATCTCTCATAATAATCCAAGGATAATCTGCAATAGGAGCGATCAATTTGATATCCTCCCATAGCTCTTTCCTCTAATCTTGATTGTTAAAAGCATATATCACATACAAGAGAAAAGGTTTAGATACACCATAACCAACTGTGCCAGAGATCACTGAGAAGAGATGGAGGGATTAAAAGTAATCCTGTCAGGTGACCATTTAATCCAGATTCTGCCCAAGTTTGAGCAATGAAAATTGTTGCAACTTTTTTTCCATATCAAATACCAAGTGATTGGTAAAAAAAAGAATTAGACAGAGCTAGGAAGTGAATCCTTTTTTTCCAGAATACATAACATATCTAACCCTAGAGATTGGGCCAAGCGCTTACAGCAAGACACTATCAGAGGAGGAAAAGCCTATGATATTTCAGGTTGCAATAGAGGGACTTATCATTTATTTTTTGAAGTTGGGTTTGGGGTTTCTTGGCTCCAATTTCACACTTTTATTTCTTGAAATAAATGATTCATACAAATGCGTGCAAACAAAATACATAAAAGTAAGCTGCAATAAATTAGAAACATGTACATTTCTTGTGAAAGAAAAAACAAATACATAACATGCACTACCTCTCAAGCACTTGAGCATTCAATCCATTATATCTCAATGTTGTCAAGATAACTCATGTACCTACTTACATGTAGATGACTATATTTGCATCCAATTACTTGAAGGGAAAGCATTCTTTCACCTCTAGTGTAAGTAGCATCCACAACTAGTGTAAGTATATTAATATAGATTAATATTTTTTACATGAAGTGGAAATGCACTTATTAAAATATTTCCTTCACTTTTAAGATTTCTTCATAAGAAAAGAAATTACAATCCTTTGGACTATGCATGTGCTAAGTTGTTTGATTTTTTGATATTTGAGGAAGTGCCAACTTTAGAGATTGTCTTAGAAGATGTAGAGAATGAGCTCTATACAGAGGATGCAACTCCACCTGTGGAAGAACAAAACATACATTTGACTCAACAAAGGCATAGTAAGTTGATAATTACAAAACCTAAAATTTTTTGGATAAATTTAATATTGAAGCCTTATTTTATGCTTCTTATTTGTTAATGAAGGTGATACTGATAATGAAGGGGATGGAGATGATATAATCGAGTTTGATGCCATAGAAACATTTGGATTGGAAGATTTGGAAAATGCAAGACTTAGAGAGTTAACTTCTAGGACTTGTTTTGAGGATACAAATTTACCTGATTTTTTACTAGCCTTTTATAAAATTATTTGAACTATTAAACAAACATTTTTGATGATATAATTATCCTACTTTTCTTTTATTGTATGGAATAGATATATTCATCCAATTCCTAATTTGTTTGATTAAGCTACTTTAATGCATATGTGTTTCTTTGGTGCTTAGTAGTTTTAGAGCATACTACTTTTATTGTTTGTGAATGCCCTCTCCTTTTATTGTATAGACAACTAATTCTTGTATCATGATTCAAAATCTATTTCACAATAATTATTTTTCCTTTCTGCAAGTTGATCTTTGGGATAGAGAAACATTCAAAAAAAAATTATGAATGTTCAAGATAAAGAGGTTAGTTGCTTCATATAGAACTTAAATGTAATGTTGAAGTCATGTTTTCAAAGATTATGAGTATTTTTTAAGTCGTATTTTCAGAAATTATGAGTAATTGTTATGTAGGTGAATTATTGACATTTGCAGCTTATAGAGGATGCTTTGTGCAATACTATTTGTAACTATTGCATGAATATTGTAGAGGATGCTTTGTGCATAAAAATGTTTTTCTTTTGTTATAATATAAAAATTAGATAATTGAATGCAAACTTGCATCTACCTTAAAATAATGAACACTGCTATCTATATATGCTATATGAAGAAATTTGAAGATTATGAGTATCATTTTTGTTTGATTATTTTAAAAACAATCAATACTTTGGAATAATCATTTAAGCTCAAATACTTTATATATCTTTTATTTTAAAAGAGCTCTTTTAGTTATTTATGTATATTTTTCATTCATAATTTTGTCTTCTGCTTAATTTTTTATCCCATAATTTATAATGATATAATCATTATTATTGTTGCATGCTAGAATATACGCAACAATAGAGTAAGAACTTTTTGTCTCAGTGTTGTATGGATATCCAGCACACAAATAGAAGAAAAAAGGAACATCATAATTTTTTTGTGGAAACCCCTATAAAAGGGAAAAACCATGGGGTCATGCTTAGTTGAATGATTCAACTACTGTTTGATTAGATTAAAAGTGACTGACTCATCCCTAAAATTGAGGAGGAACATATTACAATAATTAACCTTCGGGTTAAAATCCAATTATGGATGAAGATAAAAAATCCAACGATATTTAGTGGTCGGGCAGAAATCCAACTTCAATTGACTGTAGGGCAAAAGTCTTGTGTCAGTCAGCAGTCACACAGAAGTCCGACGTCAATCAATGTGCAATAAAAAATTTGGCTACAATCGGTGGTCGGGTGGAAGTCCAATAGTGGCCGAGGAGTCTAGCGGCAAGAGGACTCTCTTCTTTCTCTTAATTTTCTTCCTTTCTTCCTTGCTTAGGTCCCCTTTCATGAGAAATGAGGGGTCTATTTATAATTATTTAAGAGTGGCATGGCCAATAAATAGGAGAAAGATAAAGGGTAAATTGGGAATGATTTGAATGGACGACCAATGTTGAATCCCTTGATTGATGACCATTTATTAGGCATTTTAATTCCTTAATGATATCAAAAATTGATGATCTTAAGCACGTTGGATTCATTCAATCGAGCCGCTTAATTTGACTATAAGCATGTCATGTTTGGTAATCTTAATTATGATTTGAACATTCCAAATATGCTTCAAGTTTTTGATTTAGACTCATTTGGGCTCAGATTAAGTCAAATTTTATGATGTTGGGTTCATGCTTTCAAGATGTTTAGTTTGACTGTAAGTTTGCTAAATTTTGAGTTCATATGGTCTCGGATTTAATTTTTCAAGTTTTTAAATTGATTTTGCCTGGAGATTTGTGCTCAATCATGATAATTTTTTTATGATATAATAGTTGTCCCCAATTTTCAGACATCGAAGTTTCAGAAGTATGAAAATATATGTCACTACATTTTAAATTACGTAAATCTTAAAAAATGTCAAAAAATTTGCATTTCAAAATTATAAATTTACCTAAATTTGATCATAAAAGATCCGTTGAGCTCCAAAAGTGTCAAAATTTGATCATGAACGTCAAAAAATGATTTTGGGGATTCAGAAAATGCCTGGTTTAAATTGTGTGGGTTGAAAATTGGGTCTAAATGTGAATTAGTGGCCGAACCGGCCGGCCAGTCTCCAGTAGGGCCCACGCTGATGCGTGTCAAAGAGTCACGCCCCTTAGGGGAGCTCGGCATACAACCGATAGTTACATTTATTTTTTTTAGGTGGAGCCCACTAATTTTTCTATGGGGCCCACTAATTTTTTTATATTCATTTTTTTTTAATTCCAAAAATTGTCATTAAAGGGCCTAAAAATTTTTCAAAAAACTTTTAGAAGGATTTTGAAAAATTTAAACAAAATGTGGGGGAAATACCCCCAACCCATCCCTTTTCAAATAATTTCCCTGCTTTTCATCATATATATATTGCTCCTTTCTCTCTTCTCCCTTCTCCCTCTAACTTTCTTACAGTTGAGGCCTTTCCATAATTTTTTGATAGGTGGCATCCCCTACTCAAATTCATTTCTCCTCTTTAGTGTAGAAACTCAAATGGGTGATCATGCCTCCACCAAAATTCCCTTAGCTAAAGGAGATCATCCTTCTACTCAATATGAGGGTTTGAAGAAGGCTTAGAAGGTGGCCAAGGCTGATGATGTTGCCTCCACCATAAACTTGACTCCTTAATCATTTTTAGGAAAAAAGTTTACTTTCCCAATAATCTTGTTGAAGGTTTCTAAAAAGTCAAATCGTGCATGTTCTCCTCTTTCAGTATTTTTGACAGTGTATTAGTTCAATTTATGAGTAGGGGTTTGATTTTCATCTCCCCTAGAGTTGATTTATGTTTCAGCAATAAGTGGAGTGAGTTTATCCCATCTTTTTTATATAGCCATGTTTATCATAATAGTGTTGATCATTATTTTTTAGAGATTATGGGGCGATATTATCTTCAGAGTGCCTTTCTCGAATACGGCATCTTACTTGTGATATGCAAGGTCGTATCTCTTTCAGCTTCAAGTGGCTAGATCTTTGTAATTGAGACACATAAAAGAGATAGGTTTGTGGATTCTTCTTAGTGAATAATGATTAAAATTTGCTAAAAAAATGGGGAAAGTTGAAGGATTTATCCATTCCCCTTCATGTTGGAGTAGAGGATTTACTATAGATACTCAATCTTCCTAATGTCGATACTCTTCACTATGAGGTATAATATTTGAGCATATACATAGATGAGAGTGATTGCTCCAGGTAAGACAATCTACTCATGTAGAAAGATTTCATGCACATATGCTAAAGAAGTCAGCCAAAGTCTTAGAAGTAACTATCCATACTTTAAAGGTTCCTCCTAAATGATTAGGGAATAAAGGGGACCCACAAGCATCTAAGAAGAAAAGAGTATAGAAGACTTTGAAAGTTATTGACAAATGTAATATTTCTTCTCCATCCAAGTCACACATTACATAAGATGTTTTAAAACATTAATGTGTTAGTCGTCAACAAGTTGAGGAATTAGTCTGTTCCCATTTTATTTTATGTTTCTTTTTTTTACATTTTTATAAGGATATGTCACTTACAAACTTTTCCTAATTATTTTAGCTACTATAACATATAGAACTTGAGATTGAATTGACCAAGACCTTAAATGATTGGAACAATGAGTTTCTAAAGGTCAAGTATCTTCAGGGTGAATACAAGAAGAAGTATGATGACAAAATCAAGGAGATGAATTTTATGGAGGAGTAGTTAGAGGAGTGTAGAATATAATTGGCTACTATGACAACTTCAACCTCTTTATAGAATTAACAGATGGATCATCTTCATATTGAGTTAGTGGATACACAAGCAGTGATTAATCAACATGTGAAAGATCAGCAGGTCCTTGAAGAGAATATTGTAGCATTGAAAAAGAGAATAAGAGGCTTCAAAGTTTGTTGTTGGAGAAGGAAGCCAAGTCCAAATCAAAACAATCACCTTCCAAAGTCATAAAATAATTCAAGAAGTCTGTTGCATTCAAGATGATCATCTAGGATCAGGTTTATGAAACTCATGATCATATATATGATATGGAGCTGAAGGCCTTGGAGTTGTAGTTGAAAGTTCGTTAGGGATGTTAAGCCCTATGAACTTAGTCCCAAGCTAACCAAGAGGGGGGGAGGTGAATTGGTATTTTAAAATTTCTTTTCACAAAGAATAAAAATTGCTTATAAACCAAAATCACACCACAAAAATAAATGCGGAAATAAAAGTGCGGAAGCAAGAAAATAAGAACATAAGAATTTATAGTGGTTCGGTCAACTCGACCTACGCCCACTCCTTGGAGGCACCCTCCAAGTATTGCACTACAAAACGTGACTCTCCTTTAGCCCCCCACGGCTAGGCGGAGAAGCCCTCACAAGAACCTCCTTTTTGCCACCCCGGCAAGGTAGAGAACCTATCTCCTTTTGCTTCCTCCTGAAGCTGACAGAGAACCACAACCAAAAGCTAACTTCTTACCTCTACCGACCCTTCCACGGACGAGAAACTCTAGACGAAGAACAAGCAGAGCGATCCTTGAGCAACTCTTGTGAATCCCCTCACAAGCTCCCCCTTACAAGATCCTCTCTCTCTCTTCCTCTCTCTCTCTTTCTCTCCTCAAGGTCTTCTTAGGTCAAGGCAGCAGCCAAAGGTTTTTAAAAACGTTGAACAAGAGCTCTTTAAATAGAAGAGCTCAAGAGGAGCTCATTAATTACAAGTTGCCGACATTATCGTCCAGGCCGATATGGACATCAGCCTGGCCGATCAGTACAAA